>NW_027105398.1:787927-811987 GCF_000696795.3 Halyomorpha halys | reverse complement strand
TTGATGTAATTATAATTATCCAAAAAATAGATAAAACTTAAAGACGCTTCTTAAGACATCCAATCAAGCACTCCAATATTAATTAACAAATATATACATAATAAATTACATTAAATCCGGTGTCTAAAAAGAACGTAATCGTATTTTTTAGTATAAAAATATATTATAGCAGAATTGAATCATTATAATCATAAACAAATTAATTGTTATAATCATTAACAGTTATACATCATAATAATTATCAATAGTTTATTTGCTGAGCTACCTTCCTTAATCTGATATGTTTTTTAATTAATTATCTGATAAAATTAATTTGGGTTACTTAAGTTTCACCAAACAGCTGCAATATAACAAAGAAGTTACTAAAGTTTAATTATTCTCGCATTACATAAGTAATTATAATCTGTATAACATAATTTAAATTCTATTGTATTATTACTTATTAATATTAGTTTTTACCACTACCTGAACAATTTTCATATCTTTAACAAATTAACTTCCAATTAACATATCTTTTCATATATATTTAAATTTATAAAAATTTATGGATTACTTATAGTTAATTACTTTAGAATTTATTGTGGACTCACCAATTGGCTGTCTGTCTGCTTGAAGAGCAACCATAGCGCTTGAAGAGCGAAGAATTGACTGCGCGACCCCGAACATGGCACTTCTATTTAATAACTTTTATGGATCCTTCAAAAAGCGTCAGAACTAAAAGGAGTTAGAATAAAACCCCGTTTTGGTGCTGATAAATAATTCAATGTAATTCCTACCGAAGGGCAATGAAGCTGTGGCAAGAATGAGAGGCAACTCCCTCCAGGTAACTAGACGGGGGAGTATGATAGCATTGTCGAGTTTGATTGGTTAATTAAAAGAAAGTAGTTCTAAGATTAAGGAGACAGGGTTAAATTTCAAATTTGAGGAATATTTAAAGAAAGTTCTGTAGGGAAAATAGTGATCTGTAATTGCAACAGGGTGTCATACGTGTGTTAATTTTAATTTTTATTTTAATTGTGTAAAATTCTGAACAATAATTGTTTCTAAAAATTAATGTATCTAAATTCAAAACTAAATTACTGAAATATCCTATCCTTTATAAATAATGTATAATATAGCAATTTTAATAAATATCGTTTTATTTTATTTAAACAAGCCTCTATTATTCATTAATACAGCGGCAAAAGAATGTTTACTAATTTTACATCCAACACCTTTCATTTTTTTAACTTGGGAGTAAAAAGAAGCAAAATATAAAATTTCTTAACAATTTTGACCAAATTTCGTCAATATATCAAAATTTTATCATTTTCTCCACAGTATCATGAAATATTTTCATTTTCCAATTTCATTTGTAAAAAATATTAAACGTTGTATTTGAATGAGTACTTTACTTAATAATTCGATCAATGTCGTATTACCATTAACCACCTGGACCCTGTTTCATAATGAAAGCTAATAGTATTAGTTCATAGTAAAAGTGTAGCAACTAGTGTGGTAATTATACTAATACTTATTTTTTTCATGTTAGGGATGACTATTAGTGATATTACAGGAATTAAAACATACTAAAGTACGAGTTACTATTGTACAAGTCTGCGTAATTGAATTAAGATTAATCTACAAGACTAATAATTGTAATTGTACTTTATTATGAAACAGAGCCCTCGTCTGATTGCCTATAGACTTCATAACACCTCAAACCATTGGAGCCAAAGAAAGAGCAAGTGGTTTACGAGCATGTGTTTCGCGAACAAGTTAATTTTCTTTAATGTGTTAGACTTAACTATTTATTTTCATGGTTTAGTAGTTCTATACAAATAACCAAAAGAAAGACCTAAAATTTTATAATTCTTCACTAACAAACTACTTAGCTGCTTACGAACCATTTTAGCAACTCATATGTATCATCTTAGTAATTGGTAAAATTTGTAAAATATATTTTATTATAATATAAGTGTGTAGTATGTTTTATATATATATTTTATTATATTTGGTTATTGGCTTACGAAGGTTTTCGATTAAAGACATGGTACTAGAATTAAGAAGTTATGGTACTCATTCCACGTTGAATTTAATTTTCTTTAATTTATTATACCATAATTTTTTCACTAGGATAGACGCTTGTAGAGAAACTACCTATTAGTAACGCTCTAATGAAATATAAATGTATACAATTTAAAATGAAAATCGTTTTTCCTAAATCGAATTTCTGTGGTGCCAACTTCGAAATCCTTCGCTGAAATGAATTTAAAAATTTGTTTTATATAAAACAAAATTTACTTAAAAAGATATATGAAATCTTTTTCTTTATTTTTGAGGATGTATAGTAAACTTATTGAAGTCACTCTCTCTAAAATTGTATATTTGTATATTTCCTAAGTGATTAAAACACCCAGCTGAAGAAGAACTGTCCAGCCAACTTGGTAATTTAGTCTGTTAGTAATTGGTTCTTTTGTTTTTCCATGTAATTTTGAATGTTATTAAGTCATCCAGAAGAACTTGATCATTTACTCATCATATCAATGAAAACGCATGTATTTACTATCCAAATTTAATGCGAGTGAAACAGAGGCTTATTGCTGGTGTAATAATAAAGTTGATATAAATTATTAAATTTCGATGGGTGCATAACTGACGCCCGGATGAAAAACAAAATATTTTGTGATTTATCCTCGTTCAAGTTAGTATAGGTTGGTTTATATTTCTTTTTTTTTAATGCATGGTTTTCATGTAATGAGAGGTGATCTTGTTTTTTTAATCTTTGTTGCATTTTCTTATATATTCTTGGTGGAAAAAAGTTGGGATTACAAAGTTGAAATTCGTAATCTTCAATATAAGTGAATAATTTTCAAAACTTCTTTAAGCTTTCAACTAAGCTCTCATTTCTATTAAAATCATTTATTTCCACTCATTTAAAAAAAATAACTGGAAAAATTCAGTATGGGAGAAGAATGTAGGATCTAGTCCAGCTCGAAGCAAAAGATCGGGTAGTTCTGATATGGTTGATATCTTGTTTGGATTCGGATTTACTTTAAAAACCTAAATTTTCGATCGAATATTTACAATAACAATCGATTCACCCAACTACTCAAAAACTATGGAAGCAACAGGTGTCAAGCGTCTTAAGACGCAGATGTATTGATTATGGAAAATGGAGTACCCTGAGAAAATATTTCCTCACAGTAAAATCTGACTACAGGCGATATAGTCTTCCTGGACTATTTTTTGTTTTTCCACTTTCCTGTCCCTCGGATGTACGGAGTTACAAGGCTTGACATCAAGTCTAATCTTCATTTATTCTGGTCCCAGATTGACGCCTTGATCTCCGGTGTCCTTTTCTAGCTTCTCAATAGAAATTGGTAGAGCCCACTAAGGTTTTTCAACCGTATATAAATTTAACAAATTCTGTTAGTTTTATTTGACTACCAGCTGAGGGAACTCCTTTCCCGTTGGACTGTGGAATTCGGTTTTCCTGTACTAATATGTTCTCAAGGCCTCATAAGCAGTGTAGGTTGAGACCACTCGCCTTGGGCATATCGCGTTGATGGTCCTCCAGCACTATAGTGTTTCACAAATCCTGACGGAACATGAGAATTTTAGTGACAAGATAGACCGCCTTAGCCATGAAATAGGCCCCCAATGTCTCATTTATTTAGCTCGCCCTTGGAAACACCCTTATTGCCGAAATGACAGGAAGTAAATAAATAGGTATATAAGTTAGTTTCGAATTGCCCGAAATTAGAGTGTATGTTGTGAAATGTTACCAAAATATTTTTATTCTTTCACTTAAACTTTCTTTCTTTTGGCACATTCAGCTTGAGCGTCTTTTCATGAACGTTACTCAGCCATTAATGTACATTTTTGAAAATGACATTGGAAATAAATTTAATTTTGTTGATATTTTAACTATACATTATTTATAGTTATGAAGATCTTTAAAGAAATATTTATTTCTAGTCTTAAACGCTGTACTGTTTTTAAGAAATGCCCTTCTACTTTATATTACCGGTTAATTGCAATTTATTTATCTCTGTGATTTTTATTTAATGTTTTTTTTATGTATCATAATTTATCTTAGGCCCATGTCCTCTTTGAAAAATGCTGAGGAAATATCTAATCTGAAGTTTGTTGAAATACCTGTTGAAAATATTCGTAACTTCAGTATTATTGCTCATGTGGATCATGGAAAAAGTACTTTGGCAGATCGAATTCTTGAAATTACTGGGGCTATCAAAAAGAATGTTGAAAATAAACAAGTTCTAGATAGGTAAAATGCATAAATTTATTAGATTGTTCACAAGTATGTGCTATTCTGCTAATCTGGTTTAACTATTTTAATAATGCATCTTCCTGTTTTTAAAAAATATTTAAACTGCATACTGAGGAAAATGTTTGTGAGCTTATTATCTGCTTATTATGTTTATTCATCTTAAATGCTATATTCTATGTAATATCATTTAACAAAGGTTTATTTACAATTTGCAATAAGTAAGTAGTTATCATGGAATTGAGAATTTGTTTAAATGGCCTACTAATCAATTATTTTGATCACAGGATAGTGTTTTGTGAAGAAATAGTTCCATCTATGGACCTAAAATCTGAAAATCTTGGAAATGTATTAAATCTATTAAATTTGAAAGTGATTTGAACACATCAGTTCTTAGATTCTTTCATTGATACTTAAGGACAATGCTTTTTAAAAAGTTTTGTGTTTGTCTATTAAGCCTGACAATTGTTATTTATATTTTTTTCATTTCTGATGCAAATTTAGTGGTTCGATAACTTGATAAGGAATACTGAAAAAGTTCATCATAATTGTTTTGCATTATTATGTTTTAGATTCACCTTGATTTTTGTCATATTGAAAGGTGGATAATGCTTATTTCTTAGATTAAATATTACCTAGTTTGTGCTTACTTTACACAAGCTTAAAGTTAAAATTAACCGAACTATTTTATCCTTCCTACTGTTCTTTGTCGTTTAAGATATGGTTTTATTTTGAAGGAAAAACTTCACATTTAGGTTTTTGAAAATAATGTGTTAAGTTAAATATTTTGTCTACAGAAGGATGAGTTTGCTGGAAAATTCAGGAGATCACCGAGTGTGGAATTGTGGAGTATACATGTTGATAATATAGTTGAAATTGTAGTATTGCAATGATAGAAATTGCCTTATAAAGGTAACAAACACTGAACTGAAGAGTAAACGTGTGAGAGGTAGACCAAGTCATGAGTGATAGGATTGTGTTAAGAATGACTTTTTTTGTGTTTTTAGTTTACTACAAAAGTTGGTGGAAGGAGGTATCGATGGTTTCCTAAGCCTTTTTACTTTTTGATTAAAAAATATGTTACTAATATATGTTTCTTTCATATTCTTTCTCCTTGAAGAAAATCAGTTCTTTAACTCCAGTATTAAAGATTTTACAATTTCATATATACCATTCTTTTTGTGTTGGATTGTTTACTGGGGAAGACTCATAAAAATAGAGCGATAAACGATGACTGAAAATCTTGCTTTGGAACATTGTTGTAATCATTACAATGACAGTGTCTACGAAGCTTGAACGTTAAGGCTAGGCACCAAAAAATACCTATTATAAATGGCTGCAAAAAAATGTTATCTATAAAAAAATTGACTTGAAAATCATACATCTCATGCTACAATAAAGCTACTCATTCTAAAAATATTTAAATTCTGTCTAATTCAAAACAAAAATCATCTATATTGGACCAGTATTTGCAAAAGTAAACCGAATTGGATCTAAATATCGTACTGGACTTAATTATTTTTATACAACCATCAAACTGGAGACGCTTTCGACAAGTCAATTTTTTGTGTGTGTCTAGTCATTTATCATTTAATTTTTAATTATGATCATGTACTAATCATGTGTATGAAACAGGTTTGTATAATCGAAATTTGATGCACATGAATCCGCTGGGCACAACTTGTTAACTTTAAACTTACAAGTTTTTTAATCTTATTACTAGAAAAGTTTGTTGTAAAGAAATTTAACTTTTTATTCTTTACCTTCTTGTTATATACTTAATACTTCAATTTTTTTAAATCCATGCTGTACTGATCTGTTGCTAAAAGAATAAATCTTATAGGTCTTATAAAAAAAAATATGAAAATTATTTAGTATTTTCTTTTTACTTAAATTACTTGACAATAAGTCTATAATACTTATCATTGTTCTTTAAAAACTTTTGATAACAAAAGGTTGCAGGTTGAACGGGAAAGAGGAATCACTGTAAAAGCACAGTCAGCTTCTATTATTTATAATTATAAAGGCACTGACTATCTTCTGAATTTAATTGATACTCCTGGCCATGTAGATTTTTCTAATGAAGTTTCCAGATCATTAGCAGCTTGTCAAGGTGTCATACTTCTTGTGGATGCAAATCAAGTGAGTTATTTACTTTATTATTTTATTTATTTATTTTTTTGGAGGATGTGATATTGCTTGTTTAATTTTAAAATACTTTTTTATAAATAAATAATTTTTGTTGATTTAGGGAGTTCAAGCACAGACAGTTGCTAATTTTTATCTGGCCTTTACTCAAGAACTGACCATTATGCCAGTCCTTAATAAAATTGATTTGAAAAATTCTGACCCTGAAGGCGTGACAGTTCAGTTACAAAATCTTTTTGGCATAAACAAGGAAGATGTTCTCAAAGTAATTTTCAGTTGTGGTTATTGTTTGTTTTAATATGTATTTTTTCTTAATCATAAAGTTTATTATACTTTTTTTCAGATATCTGCTAAGACTGGTACCGGAGTTGTGGAACTTTTACATGCAATTATTGAACGTGTGCCACATCCTCCAGCCGACCGATCAAAGCCATTGCAAGCAATACTATTTGACAGTTGGTATGGATTTTACAAAACCATTTATTAATTTTGAATGTATTTATAATTTTTTAGGTATGATATATTTATACATACATTTTTTATTTTGTTTACATTTACACATACATTATTTTTTAGGTATGATCGCTTTCGGGGTGTTTTTGGATTATTTTATATCGCTAATGGAAGAGTTTCTGTCGGTGATAATATCAGATGGATACATGCTCAAAAAGAATATCAGGTCAAATCTCTTGGTGTTTTAACACCTGAAGAACTTTCAGTATCAGAACTGTACGTGAAATACTCTTTACTTTGTAATTTACAATTTTAGAAATCAGCACTGCTACTTTATTTCAAAGTCCTTTATATCATTAAATCTCTGTGAAAGAGACAAAGCTTTGGTGGAATTTGAACGTACTAAGTTATATGATTATTAACAATATTGAATTCATCAGTTCACATTTTATAGAAATAACAAATGAGGAATTTTCTATTAAAAGTTAATTTATAAACTTCTGAAAAGATTTGTTTGACTAATTAAAATTCTATCCCAAAACATTATGCAATTTATTTCAAAATTCTTATTTTTTCCTGCAAAACAGGTGTTACAAACCAACATTATCAATAAAAATTTAGTTCATCTACATTAGATGCTCCAATAATAATTTTTAAATAATAACTTCCCATAATATATATGCTTTTGACAAGAAACTCTTCTAATATATATATTCTCACATATGCAATATAATATTATCCTATGTTTTACATATTTTGAACTTTTAGTCGTATAAATTTATTTCTAGTGTAGCTGGCCAGGTTGGTTTTATAGCATGCAATATGCGTGACCGAAAAGATGCTATTATGGGGGACACAGTAGTGTCAATAGAAAACCCAGCAGAAGCTCTCCCAGGGCTAATGAAATCAAAACCAATGGTGTTCGCTGGGGTCTACCCTCTCGATCAATCACAGCATCCCCTCCTCAGATCAGCTATTGAAAGATTGACCCTTAACGATAGTGCTGTTTCGGTTATTATTGATTCCAGGTATTGTAATTTATTGTATTTAGTTTTTTAGAGTATGTCATTCAAATTGCTGAAAATTTAGAGATGCCATGTCCATGAGGTTAATTTCTGACCAGCATTCATACCAATTTGGACTGAAATACTTTTGATGGGCTTTAACTACCTTATTTCCTTGATACAAAGATTCTCATATTATTTTGCTTTTGTAATTTTCTAATCTGAAATCTGTTTTTATTTATTCTTTCTATGAATTTCCTATTTAAGGAATCAAACATTTATCTTAAATCCAGATTTCACTCCCAGGTATCCCTAACAGTCCTCTAAAAAAATTCACTATTTTTTTTTTAATTGCAGATTAATTTAATAGATCTTTTTTATTTGATCTGACTTTTTTTTGGTTTAGTGGAATATTGAAGAGGTGAATTATAAGTCTGTGAATTTGATATATATATATATACACACTCTTGCTGAGTTAATCTATTTTGATTCATCGATTTTAGTCAATAAACTGTTAAAGCCTAATGTATATTAATGAATATTATTTTTTTTTTTTGTTATCAAACTTATCATCACTTTCTTTCTTCACATGATGGATAAATGTTTGTAGCCCTGCCTTGGGTCAAGGCTGGAGGCTGGGGTTTCTTGGCTTGCTCCATTTAGAAGTATTTTCACAAAGGCTGGAACAGGAGTATGGTGCACATGCTATTCTCACAACACCAAATGTCACATACAAAGGTAGTATATTTAGAAGTTTATTATTTTTTTTTTTAGATTTTATAACTACAACTTTAAAATTTAGAAAGCTTTCCACTAATTTAATTGTGATTATTGCATATATTTGCATTTTAGTTAACAATATTATCTTCTTTTAAAACATAATAATCATTGTTTTCAAGTATGTTCATATATTGTTCTTACTATATTTTACTTTGGTAATGGTAAGAGATTAAGTAATAGAAGTAGTCATTTTTATGAATAACTATTAGTATAAAGTACTTTAACTATACTTATCCCCATAGAAAAATTGAATATGATTTACTTTTAAATTTTTGGCAGTCGTGATACACGGATCAAAAAATATATCAGCTCTTGGTGGAAGCGAGTTATATATTAGTAACCCTACTAATTTTCCTGATCCAAACATTATTTCTGAGATGTACGAACCGATTGTCAAAGCTACTATCATTACACCAGGTTTGTATTTTATTACTGATTTAATGAAACATTTTTTTTCATATTTTATTGAAGAGAACAAATTCTATATATTGTTTTATTAATTCTAACTAATCCTAGTTGTTTTCTTTGAGCTTGGGCTTAATTAATTAGTCGCTTATTTTTATTTGTTAGTTAAAAAACACTTTTTTTGAATTGCCAATTAATTTGCACAAAACAAGTTTTTTGAACCAGCATCCATCATTATCTTGTTCTAAATAATGAAGGAGATCGCTTACATGTTCCATTCATTGTCGAACGGACTTCTTGACTTACTCATTGTTCGTCTTCTTCCTCTCTATGGTTGTTATCAACAAGAGACCACTTATATGTTCGATTGCCCGCTTCTTGACTTATTCTCTTCTTCTTCTCCAGGTTCATTACTAACTCGAGACTGCTTATGTATTCCATTGCCATTTTCTGACTTATTAATTGTTCATCTTTTTTTTTCTCAAGGTTCATGATTAATTGGAGACCACTCACATATTCCATTGCCACTTCTTGACCTATTCATTGTTCTTCTGCTTCTTCCCAACAGTTCATTATCAACTATTTTAGTGCCTATCGCATTGTTTATAATTTGATCATCATTAAAATGCTCAAACGTAGGATCAGCATCACATTCTATCCAAACAGTAATGTTGTTTTTATAATTTTTTCCTTCCAGGAAGATTTCATTCTCATTTTGCTAATGTGGCAGTGTCCTGTTATTTGTCTTCTTTTGTAATTGGTCCATTATTGTTTAAATATTCTCCATATTTTGCTAGAGTTTTCTACTTGGCTTCCAGATAGTGAATGGTTTTGTTGTTGGCCATGGAGCTATAGTTTCATAAATACTATCCTAGATCATAAAATCTTTCTAAAAAATCTCAAAGGTCTTACATAGCCCTTCCTATTCAATATTTTCTGTCTCATGTTATACTTATAAATATTTTTTGTTTCTGCTATTGGGCTAGATGAGAGAAATCATATTTGTGGGTCCAAACTTTGCAATAACAAATTATTATGATGGACAACTCCATCTGCTGTTTTTAAAACTTCTGTCCCTTTATAAAAAGATATATTTATCTATTAAAATTTATATTGCTGTGTATAATCGGGAGTTGTCTGTATTGGAATTATATTTAATTAGTTAATATTATTTTAATTTATAACAGATCTATGTCACCGATCAGTTTGACTTATGTAATAATACTTTTAAGTAAAAAAAAAATGTTTATAGATCTAATCAAGCAAAGTTGTTCTTGCAAGGAGCGGATCTCAAATGTGTCTCCAAGATCTTGATAAAACTTCTAGGTGAATCTTGGCCTTAAAATATTCTACACCTGACAATATGAAGAACCAACTCTCTCCAGGAGTCCTAAAAACAATAATGATAAAAAAAAAAAAAAAAATTAATGTAAGTTCTTACCAAAACTGAGGTCAAATGTAGATTTTGCACTCTAAAAATGGTTTATACATAATTTTTATGAAAATTGAAAAACAAAAATGTTTTTTGCTAAAAATCCGGCCAACCTATGTTCCCTTGAGTTTTTTCAAAAGAGTTGTAGTTTTCTTCTGCTTCAAATTTACTGTGCAGTTTTCTGAAATTTTGCACCATAATCTAAAGTGTTTAAATATAATTCAATATCTTTCTGGAACACTAGAAATACGTTTTGGAAATATAAACGATCATTTTTTTTTCTATTTTAAAACAGGTTTTTCAGTACAAAATGTTATTCTAAAAATAAATTGTATTCATTACCCTTTACTTTTTCGAACGTGTGTTTAATCTTTGAAATTAGATTGTTTCTTTACAGGTTTTGAATGTTTTCCAGGCCTATTTTGTTAATTGTATCACTTAGCAATTGGGATGTTTTGGTAATAAACTCATTTTTATTTCTTCATCAGAACCATACAATAAAATATTTTTTACACATGTCAACTTCCCAATTTTTTTCTGGACTCACGGGATGCATTGATCCCTAATATTGTCAATAGTCCATTATACTGAGACCTGGTTTCCCCTTAAAATTTTTTATCAAAATCAAGCAGTTGCATGTGAGATCCTCTTTTTGTTAGATCAAGTATTGTATATTATATTTTATCAAAAATATAATTAATATTATAAAAAAAAAAAAAATGATTTTATATTTTACGAAGTATTGTATATATTTATTTTTGTTCCTTTCTAGATACATACCTTGGTGGTGTACTTTCACTATGTATGGAAAGACGTGGACAGCAAGAGTCAGCTGTAAATATTGATAATTCACGGGTTCTTTTGAAGTTTTCATTTCCTTTAAGTGAAATTATTGTAGATTTCCATGATAGACTGAAGTCATTAAGTTCAGGATTTGCCTCCTTTGACTATGAAGATGCCGGATATGTGGCTTCTAATCTTGTCAAAGTATGTATAATTATAGGAATAAATTTACCTTTTATTATATTATATATTATATGACAAGGATTTCAGACCTTCAAGTACCCATGTAAGTTATGTTAAAAAAAAAAATAACTAGCTGTTTTTTTTTTTTCTTCAACTTTAACCATAAAGGAAAATCGTTCTCCTCTGCTGTTAGAATTTATATATAAAAACAATAAAAGTTTGCATTTATAACTGAGCTTCCTTTGAAAGTGGTTATTTATTTTATTTTTTATGAGACTAAGCATGTATTCACTATTAAACACTGATTAAACATTATCTTAATTCTATATTTGCTTATAAATTGAACTGAACCACCAAAAAACTAAATAAATATCAATTTTTCTAGATTGTCATTTTATTAAATGGATTGGAAGTAGAAGAATTGAGTAGTATAGTTCATTCATCGAGGGCTGTTGAGTTGGGAAAAAGAATGTGTCATAAACTTGTTGACATAATTCCAAGGCAGCAGTTTCAGGTATTTTTTTTTCTCCTAACGCTAGACTTAAAGTACTAATCATAAAGATATAAAATAAATTGGGGTGAGTATAGACTACAATTTTGACTGTGGAAGGCAATTGAAAATTTATTTTTGAAAATGGAAACTTTGTCATTAAATATACTAACATTATCTACTGATGAATCTTGAAAAGAATTAGCTGTTTCATTTTATAATTTAAAAAATTGAAAAGTTTGCATAAAGGTACTCGCTTACCTTAAGCATATCGAGCAAAAATTACTTTCATTCATTTTCAGTTATTGGTAATAGAGCATGAGGTTTTTTTTTTTCTTCTGATGACCATTGTTCACATAATCATTCATAATTACTATACATTTTATCCAATTCCAACGATATACAACTGTTGGAAAGCTGGAAACCTGATCTTTTAACCTACATAAGGAAAAAATAGATTAATTGCCTTTATAAGGCTGAAATAATAGTTTAAAGAAAAATTTTTCAAACATTTTATTTTATATCTCTGATTCTAATTTGTTTAATTAGGTCCAGTTAATGCCATTTGGTGCAGTTTATAGAGCCCT
Source organism: Halyomorpha halys (assembly GCF_000696795.3). NCBI lineage: Eukaryota > Metazoa > Arthropoda > Insecta > Hemiptera > Pentatomidae > Halyomorpha > Halyomorpha halys. The sequence continues at coordinate 799,452 of NW_027105398.1, read as the reverse complement.
AAATCACTTTTAAGTGTGATTTGCTGAATCCTGTTGAAGTTATTTCTATTTTTTTGATTTTTCAAAAGTACCTTACTTATCTTACCTTTGAAACAGATACTTTCAGGGAGTATGTTGGTTTATGTGAGACATATCACAATCTCACAAGAGGAGGTCATAACAAAAAATATTAGAAGGCAATCCATCCTGGCCAACCCGCCTCACCAATTTAGCGGCAGGCCTGTTTAGCCTTTAAAAAATGTTCTTAAAATGAGAAGAGAAGACTTAAAATAGTTAAATCGAGCAACATTTAAAATGTGGCTGAAATTGGAACAACGGTACAAATCTATTCCTTATATTTCAAGCTGCTAATAATTTTTTTTTAATTTGGCAAAATGTTACTGAGTTATTCATTTTAAAGTTATGGGAATAAAGAAGGATAAAATGTCTCACATTAAATCAGTAATGTTGAAATTAATATAAAAATTCCAACTTTTTATTACATAAGAACTTTAAGAAACTTGAAACTTTTTCTCTCTTATATTATTGATACAGATAAATAGAGACAGAGAGTTCATTTTATTGAGCCTATTTATAAATTGTACAGAAGTTTTTTTATGTTGGAAAAAATTTTGATTTCATCACTTTTTGCTGATTTCTGATGCAAAAGAAGAAGAGTAGTGAAATATTATGTTGGGACAATCCTGCTCAAAGTGAGTGCAATTGATTTAATCATTTAGTATTTTTAGTCAAATAATGAAAAAAGTGTATACCAAGTTTCTTAAAAATATCTATATGGATTAGGTAATAATGGTGGAATATCACTTTGTTGAAATATGTTTAAAAAAATAATTATATACCATATTAGCTTTTAATCTATACTTATTTATGTGTGGCATGTGTAGATAAAAACAAAATTAAGTTAAATTAATATTTTTACAGATTGCAGTTCAAGCAAAAGTTGGTGGAAAGATTGTTGCTAGAGACAATATAAAGCCATACAGAAAAGATGTTACTGCAAAACTGGTATTATTTTTTTTTTCTGTTAGTTGATATGGGTAATGATTTTATTTAAAAATTTATTTTTAATTATGAGGTATTTTTGGCTTGAATGATGAATCTTATTTATTGCCTTGTTTTTTTAAAATTTATTTAAGTTAGCACTTATTAGTTATTCAAATATTTTTAATTTACTTCTAAAATTAGGAAAACAAAATTTATTTGAACCCTTTAATACAGCCATGCATTTAAGTAATAATCTTTTGACTTGCAAAAAAATTGCAATTTTTAATAACTGACATATCGTCACCTCTCTCTTTAAAATAAAAATGTGGAAAATATAATTTTTTTGAAGATTTTTTACAAGATTAAATCTTATAAGCATAAATCTTGAGCTCCAGAAAAATTTTTTCCCTCAAATTGGGAAGTTAATAATTAAAGGTCGTTCTTTTATTTGTTTTCAAAAAAATAATTACATTAACATTTGTTTCTTAAGCTTTTTTCCAACAAAATGTATATTGTCTAAAAAAAAATTAAATTTAAATTTTGGTATTTTATAATCTAAGAATAAAGATTAAATAAACAATCAAAGGATAAAAACTTGAAATAGTTTTCATATTTAAAAAAATGTACAAATTATTTAGTAGTTAGTAAAAATTAAATCATAATTTTTTTTATTTCCACTATTACAATGCAATTGTATTTAATTGTGTGAAAATTTTATTTGAAGAACAGAAAGTTTTTTGTTTTTAAATCAAATATGAAAAGATGAGTAGGGGTGTGTTCTTCATTGACCTCAACCCCCAGTCATCTTCCCCTATATATTGTCCATGGTCAACTATCTACTCATCTTTTTTAACTCAAAGTTCTTGAATAATATTTAGATCATTGAGGTTCTCATTAAATGTATGTTCAATTGTATTTGTGTTTATAATCTCTCCTCTTTTTCAAAGTATGGTGGTGATGTTACAAGAAGAATGAAACTGCTAAAACGGCAAGCAGAAGGGAAGAAGAAGTTAAGGATGATTGGAAATATTGCTTTACCTCGAGAAACATTCATCGAAATTTTGAAGCGATGAAAAGAATCATTGGATATGCATATTTTAAGTTATTGTGTATATATTTTTGTATTCAAAATGTTAAAATATTTAATTACAATTGTGTAAAACTAGTATGCTTTTTATCTTTATTTATTTATTAATTTTAACTTAGATTAGTTTAATACTGCAGACTATTATCCAATGTTTTATTATTTTAATTAATTATTTATTAAATCAGTAAACATGAAACAATAAAAAAGGGGTTTCGGAATAATTATAAGCCTAAAAGAAAATGAAGAAAATGAAAAATTAGTTGATGGTTATATTAAGTTCTGAGAATCATTCTGCTATTTAAATTTGGTACCAAACCAAAAATAAGTAAATCCATTATTCTCAGAGAAAAGCAGATGGAAAGTTTTTTTTTTAAATTTTATGCATCATGGAACATAAAGCTTCATAGTTTTGGAGGATTACATTTTTTTTTTTCTGGTTAGTCACAAAGGTTTATTACTTAAAAATAATAAACAACATTCATTAAGTAAAATTTTACTGTCATACTGACAAATATATTTAATAACCATGATTTATCTTTATATTTTAATCTATCAAACATATATACAAAGCATTTACCACGTTTCAAAATTCTCCTCAAACTGCATTTTCAGGTCTAATCAATCACAAATGTCCCAATTTTGAGTACAGTGTTATCATTCTTGTTAGTGTTGGACAACAGAGAATATGTTTTTTAAAGACTAATAAGTATATGTAGCAGTCAGCTCAAATAACAAAAACAGTTAGTTTTGATATAAAATCATTTTATGCAAAGACATAGGTAGAGTCAGATCTCAAGATAATACAGGGTTCTGTTCATCCTTCTTTGTCATAAATTGAAATAGTCCTAGACAGAAAAAAACTTAACATCAAAATTTTTATGTAAAAATGTTTTGTTTACTGGACGTATATGCATAAAAATAAATTAAATACATATTTGGATATAAAATTTATTCATATTTTTTCAAAAGGTGCTGAGTATTGACATACAGAATTGATTGAATTGTCCAGATTTGATTATAAATTGACTAAATCTAGTTTTACGCTTAGAGTACACATCTGATAACAAAACATAAAAGAAGTTTCTTACTTATTATTTACTACTTGTCATTTTTGAGTCAATATCTCGTTTTACTTAAGTGCAATCTGATGTGTTAACGAACATATACTCATTCAAATAACATGTAAATGAACTATGTTAGTTTTGGTTGTTTTCTTCCCAAGATATTAAAAAACATCAATTTTTCAAATGATCAAAAGCATTTCCCCTGATAGACATATTTTTCAAAACTGACTTGCCTTGTAGACTTCATTTGTAAACATCAAACTATTAACATTGAAATAAAAGTAAGTAAGAAGCAATACTGATAAAGCTATAGTATATGTTGTAATTGTATTCTGACCCATGTTTGTTAACTTAGCAAATTTTTTCTGAGATTTTGTATTAAAAATAAATGAAAAAAATTACTTTCTCCCGAACCAACAGAACTGTGTAACTAAATTTCACAAGAATTTTCTAGGTTGTTTTTTAGTAAATAATGTCAATATTACAAGAAGTAGAAGCAATTAATAAAGATGAAGGGAAAGGAACAAATTTTAAAATCTTTAATACACAATTTTGGAATGATACTTATTTTGCTGAACTTTTTATCACAATATTTTAGTAATTTAAAAAATGAAATTATTATTTAAAAAAAAAAATTAGATTTAAAAACAAAATGATCTAAGTACAATAAATCATAATAACAGACTATAGGTGTGTCGGTTAGGAGTGAATGTATCGAAAAGACCTTATCTTTAGACTGAATTAAAAAAGTCATTCACTTATCTTGTCAAATGTGTTTGCCTTAGCCAGTTCATCATTATCTCTCAATTATACAACTTTAAAACAAAGTTGCCTTCACCCTGAACATTTATCTCAAATTCTTTTCTGAAGTATATGTAGAAAAATCTTCACCAACCTGTGATTGATTTTATGGTCACCTACCAAATTTGAATAATTAATATTATTTTCTGAATTATAATGTACGTATATAGTTCCAATTGCGTGCCTATGTGCCAACTTATACCTATTCAATTTATTGGCACCACAGATTAAAAATAAAATATTAATGATCATTATAAGGCAGAAGTTCCATGATAATAATAATTAGAATAAGACAGCCAATTCAAGCAGGGAAATATTTATATTGTAGTGGAAGAAAATCGGATAACAGGAGTTCACTCAATCAGACTGACACTGCCAGGATTGTTGAGCTCTTCTAAAAAAATAATAATTTACCAGTGTTGCCTCCCCCACTACTTCCGTTTCATTTTCTGTCACAAAATCAATTTACTCCTGAATAATTTTTTTTTGTATTTCTTAAGCTGAACGTCAGTAAAGAAATTTCACTTCTAAAGATTTCATTGATAACCAATTGACATTAAAATAAGTAAGTGAACATGTTCATAAAACCTTGTCTGTGAACGGAGTGGCTGTTTAGGTAGGATTTGAATTCGGCAAGTTATCTTGTGTTACACACATCTATTACAGACACAAAAATTTAATGAAGCATGTACATAATGTGAACTGATATTTTTTATTTTATTTAGTTTCATTTTTTAACAATAAAATCAATACATACATTTTTGGTGAATAATAGAATATTTAGCTCGAAAATAATGTAAACGTATAATAAAAATTAGAGTTATACTAAATCTACACCTTCCTTGTTTGAATATTTACCAATTTTACAATCTTTTCTCTTTTTATTGTGGTTATGTGATTATAAATTATAATAGGGAGTGCTATAAATTTTCTCTTTTCATATAATTTACAAATTTGAGTTTTTTTTTTTATTTTGTTTTTTCAGTTCCAGAGAGTAATGAATAAAAAAAAAAATCTGAGAGGGGGGAAAAGAAGGAGTTGTAAACCTCAAATGTTTTTAAAAATAACAAGGTACTATGATGTTAGAAATAAAAAATTAAATAAAGGCATTTATTAAATAGTAAAAAATATATAATATAATATTTAAGAATGAGATTTAAATTTCAAAGAAAATATAAGAGTATTGGGATTTGTAACATCTGCAACAAGTATTTCAGAACCATTTTTGAGTCCTAATTCTGCTAGAGATTTTTTCAAATTTTCTCTAGTTCTTTCTTCGATACTTTTTACAGTGGGGATGTATAAGGTAAACGATTTTCCATTGAGAACAGTAGTCAAACCAGGATTTTTCATTTGATAACTTTCATTTTCACAAAGGATGTCAATCAGCTGTTGAAGTTTCAAGTTATCATTTTCAATTTCCAATACTTTAGGAACATTAGAACAAGCTAAACAATCTTCTTTTTTCTCTGCCTCATATGTGTATGTATAAATACCATCTAAATCATTGAAGACCATATAGTTTTTTAATGGTAAGCAACAACTAGTAGCCATTTTAAAAACTTCGGTTGCACAGGCGGCAGCAATGATGGCATTTGTTGAAGCGACAGCGGGTATTATATTTTTAATAACGCCTTGAACAAGCCTATATGTAATACCGGGAATATTGAATTGGTTAGCTCTGTCTTGAGCTTTCTCGTGAATCCAATTAATATGATGAGGATCGTCCCCATCAATAGCACAATCAAAAGGATTTTCCTTAGGCCATTGAATAAGCTTTACATATTCAATACAATGCTCAGGAAGTCTTGGTGTATTAGCAATAGTGCAAAGAGGATAGGTAACCTAAAACAGAAATAAGCTGTTATAAATCTAATAATTATAATTTTAGTTATGGATTTTTACTTTTTTAATTATGGATTCAAAAAATGATAAATTATTATTCTCTTACAATTGATGGAAGGGAATGATGATGATTTTAGTAGTTTTAATTAAACTTTAACATGTAGATTTAATAATATAAATGAACAACTCAACTTAATTGAGCTACACAAAATAAATTATCATAAAAATATCATATAAATAAAAAAGAGAGTCCAGAAACAACCAATGAATCAAAAGCCGTTTATTATTAACCTATTAGTTTTGACATTATGTTTGGAATTACTGCATCTATTTGCTTTTAAAATAATACTAAAAAATAGATTTACAGTTACATGCACTACTATCTGGTAAAAAGAGTGAAAGCAAGGTCAATTTGAGTAAACAATTTTGTAACACAATCACCCCTAGGGTAAAAATGGTACACGGCTGGTATATCAAAGCCCTACTATAAAACACATGTTTTTATAATTAATTAATGTAAAATCATATAATAATGTTTTCTGCAATCTATAATCCGGATCCACTTCAGAATAATGTTATTAACAACGAAAAATTAATCATATGAACACTCCACAACCCACGAGGACTCAGCAACAGAAGTTTGGAAGATCATGTCGAATGTTTTGTTATTGTGAAGTTACAAAAAAAATTCCACATGATTGGGAAAATGAAATGACGCAAATCTTACAGTTGATACTGCTAAAGCAACCTTTAAAAACTTGAAAAACGAATTTGTACCATAGACACCCCACACTTTATGGTACAAACTGTTCAAGTATAAACTGGAAAAACTTTTTGGTTTTTATTTGTAACAGAATTATTGCAATAAAAACACTGTTAAATAAAAAAAAAGATGAAAATATTTTTTTTACAAAATTGTTTTAAAACCTTACAATGTTACCTATCTCTTATGAAGTGGCTTAAAGCAAACCGATTTTATGTGTTATACATCATGATTCTTGAGAACTATTAAAAAAAAAAAAATTAGGGATATTAAATTTTGTTGATACAAATACAATCCATTAAAACAAAACACAATAAAATTAGCGTTCGGAAAAATAAAAAAACAGAACCTCAAAGGGCTATTACTTTATGGTATTAGATATGTACACAAGTCTTTCAAATGCTCAATAGCTAATCAAACAAGATCAAATTACACCAAAGCTCAGAAAAAATTTTAATTTGAAATTAATTTTTGAAAAGTTTTTGTGCAAATAACAATACTAAAGTTAGTTATGTACTTACTTGTCGAAAAATATGAGAAGTGTCGAGTTATGAGAATAAAAAGAAATGAAAAAGTGGTTTCAAGTGTATATACCAGACATGTAAGTCTCTAAGTTAATGTTATAATAAAGGGGAGGATTTTCAGCCCATGTTTCACTGATTTTTCAAGTTCAAAAGCCATAATGTGTTCTGCAGAAATTCTTAAACATTAAACTGACTGCTATTATGGTGGAACGCATAACAAGTCGAATATGTTATAAATCTCTTATGTAAATTAGTTAAATAAGATGATTATCTGATACATAAAATAAGGACAAGTTGATTTTTAACAGTGCTTAAAAAAGAATCTCTGGCTTTGGTCAGAAATGTAATAAAGTTTTATAGCACCAACTATTTTCAAATATAAAGAAAGTTGTTCTTGTTCTTCAAACAATTATCTCATATTATTATAAAGAACCACCTTTGATGGCATTTTTCTGTTGAGAGAAAATCTACCAAGTTAGCCAAAATTGGTACTGAGATAATTCAGCATAGAGAACCAATTCTGTACCTAATATCTTGCATTTTTTCTCAAAAAATTATGTAAAAAAAAAACATTAAGAATTTTCTGAAAGGTGTACAATTAAATAAAATGGTTGACAAAACAAGCTCAAACTAAAATTACAGTTACATTAATCATGGGCGATGTATCAAACTGTATAGAAAAAAAAGAGAAAAGGGAGTAATTAAACACAAACCTGTGGTGGATATAAATCTAAGGTGCAATCAACACATGCTGACATTCCAGGAAGAATAACCCTGGCATTGCCTTTAAAACCCTCAGTTCCTCCATCTATTATAGGAATCAGGGTAGATTGATCAAGTTCTCCATTTTCTTCATAAGAAAGCAATGAAAGCATCATTCCATTAATCCATCTTCGAGCGACAATACTATCTAATCCACATACAACAATATGGAATTGACGGTAGAAATCTTCATCAAAGTCTTGAATTTTATTAAAATGTGGTGTAACTTTGCAACTAGGAATCCTTGAGTTGATGAAATTTGCTGCTACCTCTGCTTTTGATTGTCCAATATCTTTCCTTCTAAACAAAAACTGACGGTTCAAATTCGATAAATCAATAATATCCATATCTATAACATCTATTTTCTGAAAACCCATAAGAGCCAGATCTTTGAGTAATTCACAACCAAGTCCTCCAGCACCAATCACAAGAACTTTACAAGATGTCATAACAAAGTTAAGCACTTCTGGAGAGGCTTCATAATTTGGATGACAGAAAGGTCCAGCTCTTTCTAAAATTTTCCTAATATGGTTCCATCTTCTAGGATATTGTTGGTCATCAGTGTTATCAGACATGGGGGAATCCATTTTATCACAGCAGTTAAGTTATCACATAAAAATATACACCTGATTGAGATAAAGAGTAAAATCCTATAATTATAATTTGTTATCTATTGGTATCTTCAATTATTCATCAGTTATGGTTACAACTGCTTATAACAATAATGCTACCTCTGTGAAAGTAAAAAGTGTTTTGACAAGATAGCCGTTAACGAACGCACGATCTTCAACTAATCAAAGAGGTACGATACATTTTTACAGTTTGAAGTGCTACTTTAATTTTCTTTCTAATGTTAGTTAATTATAACGTGAATAATATTATAACCAGTATGTATTAATTATTAATATAATTAATTGAATATCAAATTATGGATCATGAAGTAATTAATCATTTCCTAAAGAGAATGGAATAAACTAAGATCATTTTTTACGTTTCATGAGATTTTGAATAGTTTTGTTCAAGGTGTTATATCACACATATGTTATTAAAGCATCGTTTCGCCCAAGTGATGCTTGCAATCATCATACTGGGACGATAGCTTATTACCTTTTTTTTTTCCTTTTGAAGAATTAATCAGACTTTGACACGTTTCTGTCACACACCCTTTTAAAACGTTGCATATGCCTTTTCTAATTGAGGAAAAAGTCAGTTGAAGGATTTTTGATATAACATGAAGAATAATTTCTTTCACTATATAAAGTACAAAAGAAGAAAGACCATATATTTACTTCCACTTATCTATTACACATGAAATATACACTAACAGGAACCATTCCCCTCTTTAAAAAAAAAATATAGATATTTTAACGTTTCTTGAGTCTAAATAACTAAGTCTGTGAGTTTGTTTGTACGTATTTGAATAGCCTAGCTCAAAACCGATTTGTCATACGACACTGAAATTTTATAAATAAAGCAGGTATACCCTCTGGACGTTACAGCTCTACCAATGTTGTTGAAACCAATTCTATGAAAGCTCGCTTTTAAAAGTACCATTTGAATATGACAGGCTTCTTTCTAAATATATATATACATTGGCCTACTTTACTGAAACCATGTATTGCATTTTGTAATTTCGTATACATTTAATAGAACCGGTGATCTAGTTTCCACACAAAATAACAAAACAAATTTATTGGTTATGTAATAATTTTGAAATGTATGCAGAACAAAGACAGAAAACAATATGAAACATCTGATTTTTGATAAATATAGAACACTTGTCCATACATACTAAAAAAGGTCAGTTCATATATGAAAGGGTAAGTGGATAAAGATGATATGTAACTGTTTTTGATTCTTTAGCGTGGATGGGTGTAAATAGGTTTGGTGCCTGTCTAGCTAGTTTGAGATATTCTATTCTCAAAATCTAATTAATAACTGATATACCTAGATGTAGAAGGAACTAAGTACACTTCTAAACATAACAAGCTCCAACAACAAAAAAATTGAACCTTGTTTTCTTACAATTTACTGGTTGTAACATAAACACTTCATCCCCTTCCCCTTCATATAAAAACAGGTGTTGTATATTTACTAAAAATTAAATATAATTTGATTTCTCGTACATGATTGCTAACGCGTAATCTATTGCCATATCAAAATTTTAATTAACCACTTTGGTATCATTGATAATATTATATTACTCCGCATTCGTCACTGCCTCTCCGTTCGCAGTTGTAGTAAGAAGCCTGATACTAGAGATATTGAATCTAACCTCGTATGTATTTCATAATAATAGGGATGTAGAGCAACTATTCAAAAACATAAAGGTTGAAAAATTCCTCTAGGACCATTTTGAATCTTTTCCGAAAAATTTTTTTTTCGAAAAGAACTGTTTTTATGTTTTCATGATATCCGCGAAATGTTAAGATTATTTTTATATTTTACAGTTCGTGTTGCCGTCCGGACAGCTTCACCTCCCTTATCACCTATCTCTTACACGTGTCTGCGTCGTCCTTGCTTTGGAGCTCACTGTTCTGCATGCTTGTTTTTGTTCAGTGGCGCCAAACTTCATTGGTCACCAACACCATTTATATTTTATTTAATTTCGCTAATATTCGTTTAATTTGATTATTTACTATTTTATTTATTTATTTTATTTTATTTTTTTCCTTCCGTTCAAGATAGTAAACTTTCTGATTTTAAAAACTGAAACACCAATTTTATTGCTTTATCATCGTCTCCAAGGGTTTTTGAGATATCTTGGTTTAATCCTAAGCTATTGAGGTGTGGTGTGAAATATGGGCATAGATGGAAAATATGGCTTATTGCTAGATTGTTATAGCAACACTGGCAGTTCGGAGGCGTTTCTTTTGAAATAAGATAGGAGTGAGTGAGCCTCGTGTGACCTATTTTCAGCCTGGTAAGTACAACCTCCTCTCTACGTCATTTGCGACTAGTGGTACCCCAGGGCTTGACACTGTCCTGCATGTTTCTCAATGATATCGTCAGATTTCCTTCGAGTGGTTGAGTGATCAATTCACTTCTATTTCCTATTCTTGGTTTGCTCACTCATTGGTATATTTTAAATAATTTAGAAAAAATAAGAATAGGGTAGTTAAATTTATATATATATATATAGTGTTTAATTGATAGTAAAGGTAAAGGTAGGAAAATAAGCTTTTGAGGACGTTATCTTCAAAATAATCTCAGATTAGTTACTGCATTTTATCAATAGCTTCTTACTAATTTCAGTCGAAAAATAATTTTGTTTTCTAGTATTTTCCTTTCTTCTCCTGTCATTCTCTGTTAGACGCGTCTCAAACCGCTGAATTTTTCGCTGTCTCAAAACACTGAATTTTTTATTTCAAAGAATACAAATAAGTGTTAGGAATAAACTATTCAAACTTTATGTGTGATAAAAAAGCAAACATCAGTTTTAATTATTAATCTCTGGCAATGGTCAGATTCTCCACTCAAGTTGAGTGTTTGCGGCTTTAGCGCACTTGCTCGGCCTCCACTGGGTCATTACCAGTGATGCGGCGAGAGGGATGCACTGGGATCTCTCGAGCTCTGCTCTACCCCTCACACGTGGGAGATAGAGTGGGCTCAGGGATCCTCAGGTCGATTCTGTAAATATTGTATATATTATTTTATCATTATGTTATTTTATTTATTTATTTTTCATACAGATA
>NW_027105398.1:769200-787848 GCF_000696795.3 Halyomorpha halys | reverse complement strand
TTTTTTATTTTAGTATGTATGAGATCATTTATCAATATTACCTATTGCCCACAACTGTGTGGCAGATTGTAATATCTATCAATAAATAAATCTATCTATCTATCAAAAAAAAAAAAAATTATTAATCCTCTTTCTTAGTCGACATTTTCGGTAATGTAATTTTGGATATGTGATATAATTTCGAATCTTTGCATCAGAAATTAGTGATACTTTGTTCCAATAAACTAGTCTTCATCTGTAGTCGTAAGTCTCGGGATGTTTTTATTTGTAATGTGATTGTTTTTAATGATCAATAACCTTCCAATAAATTAGTAATTCAAATCAAATACAAAAAAAATATTCATAATCTCCACTTATTTTGGTCTAGATAATTATTGAATAAGAATTTATATTTTTTAGTATTTTACTCTACTTTTTTTTAATGAGAAAATGTAGATAAATTTTGCAAAAAAAAAAAATTTCAAACAAAAATAAAATTTTATTTTATTTTTATTGGTTATTTTCAGCGATGGTGGCAGTCTTAAATTACAGGAGCTACTGATTATGATGATTATTAGAAAGAGGAGCAAAGTTTCCCTACAAATCCATAAAAATTGCTCCACATGCTGAAAAAAACATTTCAAAAAAATGTGAAAGTGTGCTTATTTTTTTTATATTCATTCCAAGAAATCTGAGGTATAAGTCTCAAGCTTTTCTAAATCTAAGTGGGTCAAAAGTGAAAAATTTATAAAAAACCCAGAAAATAGAGCGAAGCAACTCCCTGTGATGGTATGTTATTATAAACATATCTAAGGTGTTTTTATTATTTACCGACAAACTTTTCAACATATATATGGTCAAATATTGACTTGGTACAGATTTGTTATTATTTATTTGATATATAATTTTTTTTTTTTATTCCTACCACTATAGCTAAGTGAAAATAGCTTTAAATTTAGCTGAACCTAGAAGTAAGTGTAAATTTATTTCTTCGGTCAATGGATTATTTTGTAATAATGTTTGAAAAACACGATGGTAAAAAGTTTACCACTCCCTGAAGGTCCACATCACTATAATGGCAATTTTTTCAACATAGCCGCTAGATATGTTTAGTTTTTTGCCAATAATTCCTTAAATATTACTAGTAGCTTAAATATGTAAATTATTAAAATTTAATAACCTAAGTTGAACAAATTTGGTACACAACAAGTAAGTTTATTGAGGTGTTGCTACATCATCTTAGATTTTAAAGTAAACATATCTTTACCCGACTGTGACGTCAAATGCCAGATGTGCATCGCATTTAGCTTTTTACCTAGAAATCCAATACCACCGTTGGATTTAAAATCTTTTTTTTTATTGAGATTTTTATGCCCAGAAGTAAAAAGTTTATTTGTTGAAAGTATCTAATTTTAGTTTTTTTGATTCTGTACCTCCCGTCAAATTTGCATTTTTTGGATCGAACTATATTTTACTGTAAACTATTACGTTAAGATTAACTTACAATTTTATCGGACTTCATAACCTTTATCCACTCTTTGTGCAATATTATCGTTATTAGTAAGTTCTATGTACGCCACTGAGCTGAATGATTAACTAAATAATTGTTCCATAGTTAAATATAATATGGTCTCTGCTTACATCAGTTAACATTAATGCAAACAACATTGTTGAGGAAGATCATACGTCAGCGCCATCACTCCAAGGCCATCCAGTTCGCTGTTAGCTTCATCAGAAGTTCCAGCGGCAGAAGAGTATGATTCACAACTACCCGGTAAGTACAAGCATTTGTTAACTAAGACATTTTATTTCATGAACTGGTGTTTAGTAATAAGAGGAGCAATTAAAATTTTATTATATCATATTATCTAAGTTTTATATTATTCACTTTGAGGTTAATTAAAAGTATAATAGGCGTTGGTTGTTGGGGAGTTCCACATCACTTATAAATAAATAAATCAATAATTCTTTCATAATTTATAAATTATATTGTTGGTGTTCAATTGCATGAAGAAAATTAGAAGACATTTTAATCCTATTTTTGAGTCGATTGTTTTCTTGAATTATTCTGATTGTTAAATACATTCCTTATAAATTGGTTAAATATTAGTGGTTTTGATGAAAAGAAACTTGGAAAATGAAGGCTTCGTTTGTGATTTATACTATTGTAATTTTATTTGAATAGTTTGCTTTTAATTGAAAATTTGCATATTACTCAAAAACGTGTCACTTGTAATTGAAAAATTAATTCTTTGGAAAAAAATTAAAGTAAATTAAAATCACTGTTGCATAATTTGAGTAACAAGTAGCACAATGAAATCAATATTTCTCTGTAATATGTATGTATGTATTAAACGAATACAATAGTATAATAAAATAATAAAAAATCAACAGAAGAAAAAAATTAAATTAAATGAATAGTTGCATAATTTGTAAAATGGGAGTTGGTCTGTCGTTAGATGGACAGAGGGTACTATCTTAGTTATTTAAAAAAAAATATAATAGTTATGTAATTGAAAAATGGAAGAAAGAAAAAAACTACAAACAAATGAAGTAATATTTATAGAATTAATAAAATAAATAACTAATTTATATAATGAAAACATAATTGAAGAAATAAAAATAAAATAATAATGTGGGAGTAAGTAGCTCAATGCTAAGGCAATGGACTACTGACTCCAAGGACCCGAGTTCGAATCTGGTTGTGGCAGATAATTATCTGTAACCTGAAGCCGTTGAGTCAGCCCTGTGGGTTCGGGATTATCACGTTGCAGTGTTCGTGGTCAAAATCAGTTGTTTAATTCAAATTATTTAGGTGTTAATAAAAAACAAAATTTAAAATTAATGAACTTATTACTGTAATGAAAAACGTTTGGATCAGATCCATTGATTTACCTGGTTTTGTATCAACTCCATTTATTGACCAAGTAAAATAATTTTAAAATACATAAATAAAAAAAATAATAATAAATAATAAATAATTAATAATTAATAATAATAATGCCGATACCACTAAACGCTATCTGCATACATCCTTCCAGTGATGCCCCTCCAAACCCAATTCCACTATGTCAGTTTTAACGAAATCCAACCACCTACGTTTCGGGTACTTTACCCGTTGATTCAGTGTTTATTAATATTTTAGGGGTCCTCTCGTTACTAAGCCCTACAACCTTACACGCCCATCTTATACGCCGCAATGCTATAACTTGAATTATATTTACCGGGTGTAGGACCCTTAATTCAGCGTTGATCAGTTTTCTAAATAGTCCCGTTAATACATCCTTTTTCGGTCCGAATATTTTCACAATACTTTATTTTCGAAAACCTTAAGACGCTGTTCATCCCTTAGTGTAAGAGGCCACGTCTCACCTCCATAAAGAACAGTAGGAAGGATAATAGTTTTGTAAATTCTAATTTTTAAGTTTTTCGATAGAAGGCGCGAGCTAAGCAGTTTAGAAATTGAAAAATAACAAGCATTTCCTGCCTTCAACCTAGCTTTTATTTCCGCATCAATTTTGTTTTTCTAGTCACCGTAAATACTTAAACCTATTTACCCGTTTAAACGTATTTCCTCCTATATATATATATCACCGAAATTGATCGCGTTTCTACTGCTAACCATGTATTTTGTTTTGTCCGTATTTATTTCAAGACCTAGTTCCTATCTGGAGTTTATTAACATGGTTGTATTTAGTTCTATAGTTTCTTTATCCTCACCCAATAATACCAAGTCATAAGCATACCCAAGCACCGGTATTTTACCACCCAAAGTTATACCCTTTTCATAAATTTAAATATTATTATTTATTAATAGTTAAAATTTTGCGTATTCAAATTTACTCCCTAATATTCCTTCTTGGTACATAAATAATAGTAGAAAATCGGTCTGGCTCGATCGATACGGAACTAAAAACGTCCAATACAACAAATCGCTAATCCAAACACATGATTTGCCGTATTTCCGAAAATTCTAAAATTACGAGTTACTCTGATCCAATCTGCCAGAGTTGTTTGATGTAAATGAATTAATAAATTTCCGGATATTAGGGCAAATTACCGTATCAATAATAGCACTCTTCTCCGCGGCGCGGTAGTGTTGTGTAGGACCTATTTACTCAGCGCGCTCTCAATTTTTCTAATGGGCGCAAAATTCAAAATCATTAAAAATAAAGTAACACTAGATGGCCCAGAGAAATGCTTTATTTGGCCATGCTGCCAAAATACATTGGGTTGCTATAACACACAGCGTACCTATCAATCCAAAATTGGACATATATACACAGTACATTAACATTTTTCAAACAATAATCATCAATACACTAAATATATATAATAGAGCTAAATACATTTTTTCTTAACAAAAAAAAATTTTTTTTCCTATACATTATATTAGTGACCCTTCTTGTCGCACTAAGCCCACGGGCCTCAGGTTGATTATAGCTGGTTCAGTGTGTCGAAGACAATGAGAAATTGAGATCTAGTTCACGTCCCACTTAGTCCATAAAGAACAAAGTTACTTAAAAGGGTTAGAGACCCGACAAGAAAATTAAATTTGTTTCACTTACTGTTGTGTTCTGCTATGTTCAACCATGGTAATAATGCCTGATACTATGTTACCAATATCTATTTGATTTATGAAGTAAATTTAACGTGTAAAAAATAGTTCTGGAATGGAAAAATGGAAAGATCAGAATAACTCAAATTTTAATTTAGACAGATAATTTGTTTTGTTATGGTAGTCGATAAAACACTTCTATTTTAAAATCTCAATTAACCCTATCTAGCTTTCTCTGTGACCAAAAGTGATAAAAAAAAGTCGTTTTGTGGTTTTCGTAATCTTTTATCTGTAAAAACAAATATTTTTCCTCTATTCTTTTATTGTGAAATGATTTTCTTTTCTGTGAACCTATCAAACAGGGTCTGATAGCTGCTAGTTCTGATTAGCGAAGAACGTAACCAATTTCGAGAAGAAATCTAACGGAGTGTATAAAAGTTGTCAAATTATATTAGTTGCCTTTTTGGCCAACTTGAGGAGAATCAATTCATCTTATACGAATGTAATAGTTTCCTCTTAACTAAATTTTATTTTAAAAAAAATTTACATTATGGTATTAATAATTAATTTCGCCATTATCCTGGTTCAAATAATTTTTTAATTGAACATAGAAAAATCTCCCGAAATTAAATTTGTTTTGATGTTTGAGGTAATTTTTTTTAACAAAAGAAACTTAACTAGAAAATTAATATACTTATGTAACTATACATGTGAATGGTTTTGTTTTTTGTCATTTAGTAACACTCGATTATATTTTTACTTATCAGAAAAATTTTTGTTTATAATTAAGGAGCTGCATTACTAAATCAGTCAAAACAATTTTGAAGTTTGATTAAAAGTTTTAGTACTACATTATCACGAGGAGAAAGGATTTTTTTTTTGTTTTACATTAAATTGTTTTAACTCATGATAATCTCATAGCAGAACTATTAACAAAATGTGAATGGTTTTTCTAGATAAATTAGTAATATGTATCAATCTCAAGAAAAGTAGATTTCAAAAACAATTTTTTTGTTTTGGAGATAATTTAATTACCTTTATACTTTTTTTTATATTATAGGTTTCTACGTTTCTTGAAACGTAATACTTCAAATTTCGAAGGGGAATTAAATTTATTTTTGGTCGATTGCAAAGGTACGTTATTGAATATAATGACCAAATGAATGAACAAAAAAATGCAAAAATAATCCTCAGTAACATCCCGTTTACGATAATTTAACATCATTTATCCAAGCAATCATTTTTTTGTGGTATACACAGTGGATCTATTGTAAAAAGTATATCTTGATAGATGCAAAGACTAAGCTGATAAGGAGGTTTGATGTTAAGTGCTATTTCAAGTAGGCACTCAGCTCTTTCAAGTATCAATTAACAACTCGAGTACCATAGGAATTAGAGAACTATAGCCTATGACTCATGAGTCGTTCAGTGTTGGGTCTCTCTTATCTAGGATGAGAACGCCAGAGAGATAGGACGATAACTCAACCAAGGTCTTCTTGTTTCCTTTTATCGAGAATCATTATCGGCTATGTCGGAGCCTGAGTTATCTCATTATACTTGGAAATGATTTAAAAATTGGTATGTTAATAACAACTCTGTAGTCCAAGAGACCGGGCGGATAAATTGACATTAGTTGAAGAAAACTTTGAAAACAGTTTTTTTAAATGAATGGAGTATGGTCCGGGTGCGGTCAAAAAAACTCAAATAGTAAATAATTATACTATTTTTATTCAGCCAACGTTTCGCCCAATGCAGGGCTTCGTCAGGCAAAACTCTGACTTTGACTTGACTTTAACTTGACTCTGACTTTGACTCCCGTCAAAACAGCCCTGACGAAGCCCTGCAACGTGGGGCGAAACGTTGGCTCAATAAAAATAGTATAATTATTTACTATTTGAGTTTTTTTGACCGCACCCGTACCATACTCCATTCATCTATACACACGGTCAATCAATAATCTCCAATTTTTTTAAATATTTATTTTATTGATATTAAAAAGTGAGTATCTGCTAGTACAATAATGCTACTTGGAAAAGCGGTGGCTCCGTAAAAACCAAAGTTAAAAAAAAAATTATTTATCGGAAGATTTTTTTAGATGTAATTTAGTTTTTAAAGACTAAACCACCACTAGTTTAAATGGCATTTGTCTACCGGCTTATGGATGCTATCTGTGGTGGTTTCAAGGTGCTTCAGAGATAAGAATAATACAAACCTAATAAACTTATATAAATATATATGCTTTACGTAAGAAAAACTAATAGAAAAATAATGTACTATTGTGCTGACTGATGGATTATAAAAAAAAAAAGAAATTCAGCTAATTACGATTTTTGTTTCTATTTTAATTCACTTATTAATTTTGCATTTCTTTATTATACGTTCTGTGCTTGAAGGTTTTAAAAAATACTAATGAACCAAAGACGACACGATTACTATGATGGTTAATAGTTACTTCGTTAGACCAAATTACATTGAACATAAAAAAAAAAGTGGAACGAGATAACACCTCGAAGGGCCAAAGTTCAGGTTGAATAATTCTTACTCTACATCAAAAGTCCATAGGAAGAATTTTTTTCAAAAAAAATTTAAACTAAGAAAATTGAAGTTTAATTTTTCTGTTTTAATTGAATGATAAAATTTCACATTTCCTTTTAAACTCATTTTCGATGAAAACGGTATAGTGTCTGCTGTCTGCTGACAGAGCTTACCAGGTTTCGTGTTGTCTGTTGTAAGTTAGTCCTCAGTCTAGTCTGGTACTGTTTTTAAAAAAAAAAAAAAAAAAAAAAATGTACTGTTTATGTTTGCTACCTTTTTGGGTCTGAAAAAATGGGTGCATTGTTTCGTGCTTTCTCTTTCCTTCTGTCAACATTAAAAAGCTTCAAATCCTTCTCCACATCGTCCAGCCATCTGATCCTGGGACGTTCTCTTTTCCATTTTCCATCTGGTTTGCAATAAACCATCTTTTTTGGTATCATTTTATCGGGCATCCTCACAACGTGTCCTAACCATCTTTTATTACTTTTTTGACTAAAGCCACGATACCAAGTTACTCGGCCAGATCTATCAGCTCATCATTCCTTCTTCTTCTCACGACTCCATTCTCCAAGACTCCTCCCCATATTCCTGTAAATATCTTTCTCTCCCAGGAGTTCTGCTTTTATTGTCAAGGGCCATGTTTCTCCCCCATAGATCACTACTGGCCTTACGATGATTTCTAAATGACCACTCTTATTCTTTTAGAGAGAGCTCAACAATATTTTCTGCAGTGAGAAATAACATCTATTTCCTGCTGCTATCCTGGCCTCTATTTGACTCTTTACTTTGTTGTCATCTGTAACCAGGCTTCCCAACGAGCGAATAGCTACTTCTAAAGCTATATTAAATAGAAGAGGATCCATAGGATTCCCCGTCTCAAGGGATTCTCCACAGAAAATTCTTCAAACTTAACTCGGCAGGCAGTGTTCATGAGTGTAATTTTTACCAGTCTGACTAGTTTTTTTTCGGTAGGCCTACCTTTACCATAGCTTTTAAAAGTTCCTTTCAGTCCACACTGTCATAAACTTGTTTAAAGTCCACGAATATCAGATGTACCCTACTTGATATTCTACTATAATATTTTCCGTGAAATCGGAAATTCTTTTGTATAGAAGCACTGCGAGTAAAGATTATTATCTTTAATTCGATTCATTAATTAATTACATTATTATGTATATTTTATAGAGTGGTATAAATATCTAATTACAACCTATTCTCCCCAAGTCACATCGATTAGACTTGGGGAGAATAGGTTGTAATTGATAAATTTTAAACTTGCAAACATCTAATAATACTTTCCTTGATAATGGCCTGAGGACGGAAACGTTAGGAAAAATTAAGAAAGTTGTGAAAAAGAATCATAAGAAGTTATATAAAATTTAACTAGTCAACTTATTTAGTAAAAAAAAACAAAAAATAATAATTCTTCTAAGTCAATAGCTGATAAGAAATAATGAAACGATGATCACCTAAAATATAATATAAAATAATTGAAAACGATTTCACCATTCGATACTACTGAAATGCCACTGAAATTTCAATTTTCTCAAAAACTGGATTACAATTTTTCTTCCCTTCTTCACATATTCTCTTATATTTAGGGGGGCGGATACACAATAATTGGTATTATTTAGAGTTTATTTATTTATTTTTGTTTTGATATATTTTTGAAAATATTTACGGGTCATTCTCCTATAAAAGTTTAAATGCTATCCGAAGTGTACTGCCACTTCTCATGAAAAAATATCCCAATGAACTAGTAAATTTTTTTATGCCCCATGTCAGAAGATGGTCAGGGTTGGGGTCAAAAAAAGGACACCGCAACCCTGACCATCTTCTTATATTTAAATTTTTACGGTGTTATTATATATACATATACAATTGAATAATTTGAAATTCAGGGAAAACAAGTTTTAAACGTTGAAATGTCATTTACTCATCACGTCCGGACCCAAACTGTTCAAGACATAATAATGCTTTCATTATGTCATAATTAGTAGCTGATGAAACCTTTGTCTAGTGTTAAGTATCATTTGTTCACCTTATCAGTTTTCTATAATTTTCGCTGGTTCAGTTATCTAGCCCGCTCAGTTATCTTTCACGCCTGTTGCAGGCTAAATTATTGTGTTATATGTTCTAAAACCAGCCATACTATTCAGTCGTGAGTTACTCGTCAGTCTGCAGAGCATATGTGAATCCAACGCGTATCTTAATGTTCAACATTCTCGCTCCTGTATAAAACAGGTAAAGCATTTGAACAATTAGGTTTTAATAAATATATTTAGAACTTTCTTAGTTCTTGAATTGTTTGTGTCTATATCTTTTGTTGAAAAATACAAAAGCAACCGTGAGAAATGAAAGACATGGTATTTATCATACGTCATCCACGTCTTTATATTCCTGATTTGAGAACGAATTACGGAGGATATAATGAAATCACACGCCTTTCTCTTTATGTTTAAATATTTAATATTATATTATATTAAATATTTAATATTATATTATAACAAATATTTAAATATTTAATTTGAGAAGTTTGTCGGGGGGTGCGGTCAGCAAAGAACAACATAAATAAACAAAACCATATTTATTTATTTTATGCCGACGTTTCGACCTGAATTTCAGGTCTTCATCAGCGGTTATGGCGTAGAAGGTAGACCTGGAACTCATTAAATATTTAAACCTGATTGTAATAGTCATTAAAATTTCAGATATACCAAAAAAAGTTATCAATTTCGAATCGGTTCAAAGAACTAGAACGGTTATGGAAATTGATCGAAAAATTGTCTTTATGAGAATCGATTTCTGGGAAAATTGTCTTTATGAGAATCGATTTCTGGGAACATTGTCTTTATGAAAATCGATTTATGGGAAAATTGTCTTTATGGGAATCGATTTCTGGGAAAATTGTCTTTATGAGAATCTTGTATATAAATTGGTGAGCCTTTCGAACGACTACAAAACATATGACAAATCCTTGATAATATATAAATGTGATCAGTTCTCTACGACGTTATCTCAATTATTTTTATTTCTTTAACTAAATATGTTTAGATATTATTGACAACTGAAATTCGAAAGAATCGGCCAAAAGGCCATTCTTAATTTTTCTTAATGATTTTATTACATCCTTTAGTATTTTGTAATAAATATCATCATGATTGCATATTAAAAAAATAAAATAGGTAAAGTATTGAGTTCTAAAACGGTAAAAATTGTTTTAAAATGTCAGTATTCGCTTCAAGCTCTGTAATGCATTTTGTTACATCAAGCTTATGTATATTCACAAATATTTGCCTTATCACAACAAATAAAAACTCTTAGCAATGATAAGACAACTTTATTTCTCAAAATCCCATTCCTATTGGGTACTGGGAAATTACATCTATCTTGAATTTTAATTAAATAATCCTGAAATTTAGTTGAAATTACAACAAAAAAAAAATAACTAGTTATTATTAGTTTTTATTGTGGTTCCCTGGAATATCATTTTATGTAATTTTTCGTGACATACATTTTTTCGAAGAACAAGAAATGGGCTATAAATATAAATGGGCTAGTTAAAAGTGCTTTCAGGTGTATTAATTATCCTTATTACATTATTTTCGTTTAATATTTGTATTTTTTATCGAAATCATGTTAAAAGCAATCAATTAGAATTATTATATCAATTTAATTAAACTTACTTTATAAAAAGAAACTGATTTATTTAAAATCTTTTCTTCACATGTCCTTGTAGTTATCGCTTGGTAATTATAATTTCTTTTGTTCTAAGTTATTTAGATTTAGTTTTCCAATATTGATGAAATATCGGAAACTTAAATTATACAAAATATATTGTATAACCTTGTACTTATCATTAATTATTATTCATTTTGGCAATAGCTCTCTTATTTTATATTTTATAGATAGATAACTATAGTCATGGTAACACGAAAACATTTATTTTAGTTTTTTTATATTTAATATTCATCTATTTTTTACTACTTTCAGCAATGAGACACAAATAATATTAACAAATAAAACAGTACTTTAGATGAAGCAATTTTCAAATTTGACAAGTTGGCCCGAGTATAGGATTTCAGTGAGGATGAGACCTACCTAAAATTAATGACCATTTCAATGCACATTGTTTAAACAAAATTTTAATAATTTTTGAGAAAAAATTGGTATAAAGTGACACTTCTTGTCAGCTTAATTTAGCGAAATGTTGCTGTCACATCTCAGGTGTGTGGATATCAGGCGTGATGCCTCCTGTTGAAGAAAGAAATAGATATTATGAAAAGGCTACAAGAAGAATCGGCATATGATTGATGAATGTGCCTTGTACAGAGGATAAGCACGAGGCGGCACTTACTCATTTCCCTACACGCAGTAATGCCTACCGATGATCCCGTGGATAGGTAGTTGAACAGATGTAGGGAGGTGGTTTTAGTGGATATAAATCCCACACACGGATAGATATGGTTCAAAAGTCTCTTTTAAAGATTTCCACCGACCCTCACAATATTAATATATTGTCTTAATTATTACTATCACAATAGTAATACTTCTTACCATATATTTATTACACAGGTATGTGAATGTGATAATTATTAAATATAATAAGCTTATTTTTAATCTTAACTGTTCCTGAATGTTTTATGTAATCTAGAATCAACCTGTAAGAAAAAACACATTCACTAAGTGCATTAAAAAATAAAATAGATGTAGTTCA
This sequence comes from Halyomorpha halys, assembly GCF_000696795.3. Classification (NCBI taxonomy): domain Eukaryota; kingdom Metazoa; phylum Arthropoda; class Insecta; order Hemiptera; family Pentatomidae; genus Halyomorpha; species Halyomorpha halys. The sequence goes on along the minus strand of NW_027105398.1, from coordinate 776,059 downwards.
AGGACGAATGACGTGTTATTTACTAGAAATAAAAATAAATTTTAAATTTGCATTCAATGACATTGAAGCTCAACACTATTATTCGTTTTGATAGATGCTTACCGATTAACAGAAATCATTTTTAGGTCTCCAGGTGTGGGAGTTTGTAACGTTATAAGAATTAATAAAATAAACGTGAACTATATTTTTAAAACTTTTTTAGATCGTGGAACAAAAAATAATTCGGGTTTGATTACGAAGGCTATGGTTGCATAATTGCGTAATTTCTTCATATTTATTATGTTATTTACGCCAGATTGTAGATTTGGTAATTGAATTTTCGTAGTACAATTGTAAATTTTAATTAATAAATGTATAAAAAAATATACTAAAAATCCAACAACCATCTATCAAACCCATATATGATGAAAACTCTTTTGGGACGGAAGTCTTACAAAGTTTGTTAATTCTTATACAATTTAGAGTCATTTGTGTTGGAGGAGTCAGTTATACATAACCGTGGGGTTTGAAATATGTTTTAGAAATTCGTTCGTTTTATTTTTATTGTTCTGCCTTAGTCAAACTGAACATTTTAGACGATGCATTATTCTGTCTTTTATTTTTCTTCAATGGGTATCATATTTCGTCTACACGTTTCAGGGAGTTTCACACTTGTCATTCCTTCTGAATCTTGTGAACGAATTATCGGAAATTATCTCCAATCTACGTGATACCTTCAAAAGAAAACAAACAGAGAAACATACGTAAATAATGTTCTATTTTGATTTTTGAGAAGTAACGTCAGTAATTACTTCTTTAAAATTCCATTTCAAGGAGGAAACGTCATTTGATAAAATTCTCAATATTTGTTGAAGCAATTGTATCTATCAGTCCATTTTTGATTTGGTTTTGATGATATCTATCATTCACTGAAGTTAATGGACTCTAGGGTAGGATCAGTGCGAAGACAGTCAAACTATAGTTTAGAAAATATGACAATATTCCTAAGGTGATTTTTGATTTTTGCTAACGACATACATCATATTCACTATTTCCATATCAATCTAATCTATAACTATGATAAAGATATTTATCATTCAATGTAATAATTTTGATAATCATTCTTGTGATAATTTATTGTCACAAGAGGCTAATTCGGGTATTGAATCCACTGTTTTGTTTTTTCTAGAGATTCTGTTTTGCCCTTTTTCCTCTGCAGTCCTATTTTAATACCTTAATCGACTATGTTAAATAACTTTTGTCAAATTTTTAACTGTGTTCGTTTGATTTCCGAAGTCATGAACAAATTTAATAATGAGATCACCTGATTTCCTGAGTGGCGTAAACTATTGCAGTTTTTGAATCAATCTTTCTATTGCTTCTCTACAACAAAAGGTAGAGGAACATTATATTCATACAAAAATTTAATTTTTTTATATTAAAACAAAAATTAAATCTGCACCGCTACAACTCATGAAGGGTCAAGCGTGAAATAATTTGTAAGGAGTACTATTACTAGACCAACGGTTGTGCAAGGAGGCAATTTGGTCAGAATCACGCTCGACCGCCAGATTTTTACCCAATTTAGAGTACCTACTCACTCCATGAGGTTGGGTGAAACCCTGAGGGCTTTCGAACCCACAAGACTGACGGCTATTTTGAAACATAAAATAATTATTTGTCACAGGTGGATTCAAATTCGGGTCCTTGGAGTTAGTAGCACAGTGTCCTACCACTAAGCCACCCGCTCCTCCCTTAAAATATATACGTATACTTTTTTTTTGTCCTCAGAATCGAAATTTTTGTTGAAGTGTGATGTAAAAATTCATTTTTTATTTTATACAAGTTTCTCTGTGGCAAACGGTGAATATATCGATTGTTGCCATTAGCCGTTATGTTCTTTGTCGAGTCAGTTGGTAGGTTGCCGCCAAGCGTTATGTGTTTGTGTTGTTTGTTCTCACTACAGTAAGATTGTGTACTTGTGTTGTTTGTTCTCACTACAGTAAGATCATTTTATGTTATTTAACCGCAACTAATAAAACAGTAAGAACAGTAAATCATTATATTTGTGTCCACCACCCTCGCGTTCAACAAATTTTTCCTAGAATTTTACTTTTTAGTAAAAGAGAACAAATTAAAAAATCTTTAGTACGATTTTGATGAAATTTTTAGGTATTGTGTGGGTGTTACCTTATCAATTTTGTTTTCTAATATTGCCTACGCATGCGTGAACATGTTTTTCTCAGGACACTCACATTTCAAAATCGGCTAGTCCGATTCGGGACAGGCTTAGAAGAAAATTGAGAATTACTTTAAAATGGGTTTATTATCTATTTAATCAGTTTCATTTTCCTACTTTAGCTTAACGATGTACAACAGTGTATACGCGTAGCTTAACGATGTGCGTATGTTTCAAAGACGACTCCCCCTGTAGAATTTATTATCTAAGGACAAATCAAATTTATTAAAAAAAAAAAATTCTTGAACCTTGAAAAAATTTTTCTATGAATTTACATACCAACATTATTAAAATATCTTTTTATACTCCATAATAAATATATAACTTAAAAAATATGGAACTATTAGAGATAAGAAAAAAATATCTACTTACCCTGTAGAAACGTTTGTTTACTGACCTATGTACTTATTTGTAACTGATATAAATTATATGATCTTCACTACTGAGTCATCAACCGAAATTAATCAACAGCTATGGTTTTGTATGATGGTACCCTCAAAAGCTCCTCTTGATCATTTGATGTATGGTATCATAATTAAGAACTATTTAAAAACAATAATATTAATCAGTAGCTCCATGAATACATTTAAAACTCCATGAAACATTGTTGAGCATTTAAAAAATAATATTAATTACATAAAAAATATTTTGATGTCTCTACTATTTTTAACTCAACCCGACTTCTGCCCTTGGAAGTATAACTTGTTAATCAATGGAAATGCCTGTCTAGTTTGCCTTGGGGTGCTAAAGCCTGGAGATGTTTTTATCCCTCTTGTATTAGTTTGAAGCTATTGTTAAATATAATCTTTTACATTCAAGAATATTAAGTAATAATTAGTGATAATAAGTAGAGTCTTATATTTTATGATTCTTAAAAAATAAAAAAAAGAATGCGATATTACGTAGAGTACATAATTTATTCAATATTGATACTGAAAAATGAAATTTATAAAAAGTGCAGTCAGTATCAATAATAACACCTCAAATAATAAAAAAAAATAGAACTAGATGCATGAATAATTACTATCAATTAAAAAAAAATAAAATAAAAAGTTATCCGGTGTTATTTTTGAGAAATAAAAATTTTCCTTGTACAACTAACAACTTATTCAAGTCTCTAATTTTCAAATATTTTTCAACTGTTGTCTTAAAAATGTTATATTTTATTTAATAATAATCTTTTAAATTTAGTACGTTTAACTACTTGTCTGAATATATATTTCAAAAGCTACCTAATATGGTATATTCGGACTGCCCTACAATATCCTAAAATATATTCCTTCCACTTATCCCTGAAGAACAGATCCCCTAATTTGGAAGAAATCTGAACAAAAGACTAACTTGGTATCCTTATACAAGACTAAAAGACGAAACTGTACGTCGATTCAGGCTGTTCCAACACTTACTAGACAAAAGGTCCAACCTTTCAATCAATCATAAAAGACTGATTTATATCAGAAACATACAAAAGAATACATTAAGGCATATTTGGATTCACGGAGTTGAGCATTGGGGTTCCACTAATTCATCGAATTCCGTCCGTATCCAATTCTTACAATTCAAAATCCTTCGTATAATTTTACTTTGTAACGAATAAGATATTCATAAAAACCTTAATGTTAACTCGCTCGGCTATGAACGGCCCATGTAAGCAAATCTATCCTGAACCCGGAAGCAATCCTTTCATATTAAAGTTTTTTCTAACCTTCCTTCTTCTTCCATTCCTAATAACCCACCGAAGCTCTTGAAGAGAAAATGGCCTCGAGACCTTCTAATCTAAAAATGTTATTGGAGTGCTACCAAACGATAATTTCTCTGCAGGTCTGGTATCGTATCATTGTACTAATCATATATATACTTACCTCTTGTATTTTAAGTTCCAATACAGTTGAATTTCAAATTTCAATAAATAAGGGAAAAAATATTTAATAAAATTAATTTCTAGCTAATTTAAAATCAATGATAAAATGATTAGGGGCAGAAAATTAAACTCCGCTAACCTTCACAACAGTCACTTCAGTAGTTGCCCTGTGCATTACCATCTCCACTTTACTCTTCCGATCCATAAATTAAGACGAATCAAGAATAAATTTTAAATATTTCAACAACGATTTAGCAGTTAATAGTAAAAGAAACTGTTGCACTTAAATAAATATTTTTAAGAAGTAATTCAGGATTTTGCAGATCAAGAACAAGAAATTCACCTCTTGTTTGTTAATATTTTTTCTTTTTAATATTTGTTACTTTTCAAATGTTAAATTAATAATTGATTTGGTTCAGTGGCCTTCATATCTTAAGGTGGAGGGTGGTATGACCCTGTTATCGAAGCAAAACTGAAGCCAAAAAGGCAACCGACACGGAGCTTAGGTTCACGTTGAGGTTAATAGGAATGTCCGTCATTGCAATTTAACCTGAAACAGAAGAGATCTATTGATGGACTTGATCCTCCTACTCCTCTGCCACGCCTCTGGTACATAATAAGGCCCGCCTTTTTGGCTTCACATTTCCTGTCAGCTTACCCTCTCTATTGTACTTCTTTCTCCAAGGGCCCCCACTTAATCGAAGAAGCTCCTGCGTATTGAACCTTGCATCAGCTCAGGGCCGGTTCTACAGATAATACCTATCATGTTCCTTTATTTAGACTACTCTTTAGGGTGTTTGGTGTATGGAATATCGTTGTAGAGCTCTATATCTAACTAAACACATTCAACATGATCCCTACTCTTATTATTCGAAGTTTAAAAATGCGTTTACACCATTTTTATTACTAAAACTTTTGTTATAAGCATTTTTATGTCCACTCCTTACGAAAGTCGATGGGTGAATATTATTAAAATGTTAAACGAATCGATGAAAACGAAATCAAATGTTATCAGCTAAAAACGTAATCAGCATATGATATTGACATTTGTCCGAGAAAATCTTTTACACACATGACATTAGCAATGTTATCTCCATTATAAATCCTCATTTAAACACACATCGTTCAGAGGTACAAGAATTTGAAGTGTTTGTTTGCTAATCACGGTCGAGAATATTTTTTCGCTTTACTTGGGGGGAAAACAAATTTTCTCATCCCCATAAAAGATTTTTTAAATCTTTAAACCTTCAGCACAGAATGATCGTTTATTCTCTGGTACAACTACTTCATATCACTGGAGCCATGATTATTTCATTAACTAAACTTAAGATTTTGTTGGCTTCACATATGCAGAGAGATCAGCTATTTAGATGTCCAATAAATACGAAATCGAAGATATCTCAGGAAAATAATTTATTTATTAACATTGTGGATATGGTGTATAGTGATTAATGAAGTTAGAGGACAGTTACTCTGGATCATATGAGACACACAATAAACAGACTGACTGATTGATTGATATCATGAATGATTGGATGTTCTAGACTTGGACTATTACAGGTCGGAATAAAACAACTTTAGAAAATTTACATCGAGGTATTAAACAAAGAGGTTTCTACAGGCTGCTAGAGCTTCTGCCTTCCAATTCCGGCTCCCTAGAAGGTGTCTTGCATCGCTTCCCATACTGTCCTAACGAAATGTTGGTAGCCCTGCTCTCTTCTTGTTCCGTACATGACCATCCCATCTGAGCCTACGCAGACGTATAATTATGGCTATGTTCATATTATTCATGAGGAACTTTGATTATACTGCGGAGGATTCTGCGCTCACATCTTGATTACTTTTCTTAGCTAAAACCGGTATCTCAGATAAGTTACAAAGGGGCGGACCAATGTTTTCTATGGAAGATAGTACAAGAGCCGGGAAGAAAAAAAGCAGTTTTCTCCCCCAATTTTTAATTACTTTAAATAAAACTATGTATAATTACTAGTCAAAACTGATGAGTCTGCCAAGTATAGGTATGGAGAATAAAAAATGGTGGCTGTTTCAAAATCTTTAAAAAACATTCATTTTTCATTCGTATCTCTATATCTTAAAAACTACCCACAACACTAGAAAACTTAAGAGAACATTATTTAAAGAAGAGTAAATTTTCTGAAATATTAGCCCTAAGAGAGCTATTTACGTCATGATATAGCTTTTTAAAAAGCAAAATTTCTTAAAAATCTACTGAAAGATAAGTAGTTAGTTAATTTAGTTTGAGAAATTTATATCTCAGGAACTATGTGACGTACAGATGTTTATTAGCACTCAAATTAAGGCTAGTTTAGTGGACTATAAAGAAGTTTATGACTTTTATCACTTTTACTGTAGGAGTAATAGTTTTTATGATATTTGACAAAATAAACTCAAAAAATGTTAATTTCTAGTTGTTCGTATAAAATGTTGAGTTTTTGGAAAAATATATCTCTAGATCCATAAGAGGCACATATGTCTAACAAAACTCAAAATAAAGGAAATTTAACTTACTCGTAGGGGTAGTAGTTTTTATGATATTCACATATGAATACAAATTTGTCCGAACAACTATAAATCAATTTATTTTACCAAATTTCATGTAAACTATGATTCCTACGTAGATAAACTACTTTATAGCTCATTAAACTATATTTAATTTGAGTGCTAATAGACATCTGTACGTCAAATGGTTTTTGAGATATAAATTCATATAAATTGGTAGGACGCTTTCCCGAGTCACAACATCCAATAGTTACTCCATC
>NW_027105398.1:722157-767065 GCF_000696795.3 Halyomorpha halys | reverse complement strand
TTCATATAAATAAATTCACAAACTACTGATCTTTCAGTACGTCCCATACTGCATTTTTATGAAATGTTGCTTTTTAAAAAGCTATATCTCGAAAACTATTTAACGTAAATAACTTTATTAGGGCTCATATTTTAGAAAATTTACTCTTCTTTAAATGACGTTCTCTTATGTTTTCTTGTTTTGTTCCTAGTTTTTAAGATATAGAGCTCCGAATGAAAAATTAGTTTTTTTTATCGCTTTGAAACAGCCGCCATTTTTTATTCCCCCTTCCTATACTTGGCAGACTCATCAATTTTGAATATTAATTATACTTGGTTTCATTAAAGTTAGCAAAAATTGGGGTGAGAAAACTGCCTTTTTTCTCCTCTTGGGCTCTTGTACTAAAACAAGTACAATAATGAAAGAAGGATTATCATGCTAAGGTTAATCATAAATACAATTTTATTGATCCTTATACAGGAGTTCATACTCAAACAGTTGAGAGAATGTGGGGTAATGCTAAATGGAGGAACAAGAAGCATAGGGGGACGACGGGACATGGCGACAGCATTAGGTGAAAGAAAATGTTATAAAGAATTTTGAATCTATATTAAATTCCAATCGGCCCATTTTCCACTTCATTGACTACTTTACATAAATAAAATGTTTTGAGTTTCAAAGTGTTTTAATTTTACATAATGTTTTTTATTCTATAATTTGTTGCAAAAACGTTAGCTGTGGCGCATTAGCAGAATTTTTGTTGCGGTAGCGTTAATACATAAGTACCAAAACATGAAAATGACTGAAGTGTCTTATTTTACCAAATTTTCATTGTTTCCATTGTGACTTGCTTCGTTATTGAATAAGTACAAGATAAGTATACGAAATGAGTTTATTGTGGGACCTGTTCTGAAAGTCATCCGAATTGTTGGCTCGGTGCCAGAGGGTGTTAACCTTTTGTAGGCGATAGCTGGAGATTCGGATTTGAACGTGTTTTGTCTTTGCGAAAGTTTGTTATTTACTTTTTCTTTATTTCAACCACACCTTTCTTCCCTCCCCCCCCCCTCAGAGGACAACACTGAAACATAAAAGACCGAAAAATTAATGTACATTTAAAAAAATGGTTATTATTAAACACCACCGGGATGATTCAGCATATTAATATCAATTCTGGGTATTTTCTTGCCATAAGATTTCCATAAAAGAGAATTTTGTTCACACAATAGATATTATGTATATGGGAGAAAACAACACAAACTGTAAACGGAGCAAAAATAAAAACAAGCTTTGACCGATCACGCCATGGAGAAATTATGTTTTTTTTAATTATTAAAATTTTAGATTGCGAAAAAAATACAGAAAAAGAGAAAAATAAAAAAAAAATCCATTTATATTACAAAAATAATGAATAAGGTAGCCATTTTCAAAACTGATTTGGTAAATTTAAAATTTTGCAGATATTATTAATATATTGAACATAATGAATGAAATGAAAAAGTAAACAGTTTAATCTTTTACTCAGATAAATAATAAAAAATTGGTTTCATAATTATTCATAAGTTCAAAACTAATGAAACAAAGCGAGGGTTGATAAATATTAGAAACTCATGAAAACATTATTCAAACTAAGGGTTAGGACAAAGTTAAATTTCTTTTAAATCAGAATGACAAAGACAGTTTGTTTAATAGTTTCCTTCTATTTTAAGAAATACTTTTTTTTTTTTTATAGATTTGTCGAAATAAAATTGAATGGATATGAGCATACTATCTGTTATATAGTAAAATTTGTTTGCACAAGGTGATATATATTCATCTTAATTAATGATAATTAAAAAGTATGTGTGTAATTATAATCATTATTTATTGTGGCAACAGTTACAAATTGTTGAGAACACTGAAAATAAAGGAGTCATCCGAAACGTTGGTGCTTTATAGATAGAAAAAATATGGAGTTTATGCTAAACTCAAGATTTATTTTTAAATAAATAGGAAAAATAACAAGATAAAAAATATAAATTAGTAGGGAAAAAAAAAATCAACTGAAATTTCATTTCTGAGTACTATAAAAAATTATGAATATAATTAGAGTTTGTTTAAATTAAAAATGAAACATTTTTGTAATAATTAATAATTTAAAAAATAGGACTGATTTATGTAAGCAGTAATTATTTTTGTGTTGTTTCCGTTGCCGGACGTTATCAATGTGAGACGCCAAAAAAATAATACTTATCCCAATAATTCCCTTATCAGTTATAAATTTTAAACAAGTTTAATTATTAATTTAGTGAATACTTAACACATCAAAATCTTTATCAATTTTTTCTATTCGTAATGCCCAGGGTAATAGTTGTATTCATATTATTTACAATATACCAACAACTATGAGAAGTAAGAAAAAATATCTCAATGTTAAAAAAATTATTTTATCGTATGTTTAAGTATGAGTTTTATTTTTTTAACGGTGATAAGAAAAAACCTCACGTCAAGGCGATAAGATGTTTTCCTGAATAAATTTTATGCTCAATGCTTGTGCTGTCAATTTTAAAAATATATGGAGTCAAATTTAAAAAGATAAATCTTCGAATAGGGTGTAAAAATTTAAAAGAAAACATTATATGTATATTATGATATAACTGAAAATACAATATTACTGAAAATTTTCATCTATATTTGACAAATAATTGGTAAATATTTTCCAGGATACAGGAAATAAATGAAAATAAAAATTAAATTGAATGTATCAAAATTTTAAATGGTTACCTTTATTAATTTATAATTAGCCAACATTAAGATTTAAACATATGACCCTTTGAATTGTGTAAATTGTTACATCAAATATAATATTTACTATATATCTCTACTAAATATCATATTTAAAATATATCAAAAACGTAAAATATAATAAATTTTGTTTTATTAATTTGTATAACTATTCTATCTAAATATGTAATGTAAATCTATCTTGTACAGACAATTCTTGCTGACGCGTTTTAACTAAAGCATCTACAATCATTTACAAGCTTTATTCTAAACATATTAATCTGAACTGTCATATAAAGCTAAAGAGTCCTTCTTTTTTTTTAACGCGTTGACATCAAGAACTACCAGTCTAATTCGAATTACTTCTTTAGTGTAAGCTCCATGAGGAAGACATAAAAGACGGTTACAAATAACAGCAGAGATATATTTATTAATGTAACTTGATAAAATCTAATTAATTGTCATATAAAACAAATTAAATTAATGAATAATATATTTAAATTAATGTATTAGAATTATTTTAATTGTATTATATCTGTACAGTTATTAATCATAATTTAGAAGGCTTGCGATCCTAACCGACGAAATCCAGATATAACTGCCCAATAACAACCTTCAGTTTCCAAATTTAGATTTTTTTTTTTCCTTAATTTAACTATTCATCGATTGTGAACTAGATATTAGTTTGATGTGTTTTATGTTTTCATAAAAATTAATGTATCATAAAAACGCATAACCTGATATTATAAGGTTCACAAAAAAATTTTTCCTTTTTTTATGTTGTCATGTTCTTTGGGTAACTATAGTTTTAAACGTGTATTTTTATCAACAAATTGAAATAATGTTTAAGGTATTACGTTTTCTACGATATGTTGCTGTGTTTACCTATCCCTTGATTAGTTATTATTGAAGAGAGATTCTGTTTTATAGCGAATGTAGTACAAGGGTATGTACTGGAAAGGAAGTGACCTCAGAGCTCGTCGCCTATTCCTTGTAGGGCCTGAGACTATCTTTAGAAACAAGAGATGAAAATGTTTTGCTACATCGAATTCCAAGGTGTGTAAACTTGGTTTGAAAAAAGAAGATAAAAAAATTCTTCGAGAGAATCTTAATGCATTTTCCTTTGTGTTTAAAAAAGAACTGATTTAAAAAGAATTTATTTTCTTTTTTATGAAAACAAATGTTGCCCCTATAGAATTGCTGAAAATGTTAAATTACATTTTTCATCAAAATAATATATTTATAATGAAACAATTACAAATAATGAAGTTTAAATTCTATTTATTTTTTTACTTTCACCCTAGTATACATTGAATTTATAGTAGTGGGTGTATTGCGATCGTAAAAAATTTAGAATTTTAGTTTTTGAGAGAAATACAGGTTTTGAGGTACCTTAAGTATTCATGCCGTTTTTCGATTTCAGGCGCTTTTTAAGTATTGCTCGATTTAACTATCTTAAAGTTTCCCCGTTTTAAGCTGATATTTCGAAAGTGATATAGGACCGTCGCTCCCCGGGATCTTAGTGGGGCGGGTCCGGCGGGCAGGATGGCCTTTTTTTGTGTTATGATTTCCTCTCGTGAGATTGTGACATGTCGTACATCGACTAACCTACTCGCTATAATTGTATGTTTGAAAAGCCAGATAAGTAATAGTACAAGAGCCGGGAAGAAAAAAAGGCAGTTATCTCATCCCAATGATTACTTTAATGAAAACTATGTATAATTAATAGTCTAAATTGATGAGTCTGCCAAGTATAGGTAGGAGGAATAAAAAATGGCGGCTGTTTCAAAACCTAAAAAAAACATTAGTTTTTCATTCGGAGCTCTATATCTTAAAAACTACCAACAGATCTAGAAAATCTAAGATAACATCATTTAAAGAAGAGTAAATTTGCTGAAATATTAGCCCTAAAAGAGCTATTTACGTCCAATAGTTCTCGAGATATAGCTCTTTAAAAAGCAAATTTTTCGTAAAATCTTCTGAAAGATTAGTAGTTAGCTAATTTATTTTGAGAAATCTATATCTCAGGAACTTTGAGACGTACAGATGTCTATTAGCACTCAAATTAAAGCTAGTTTAATGGACTATAAATACGTTTATGACCTTTACCTTCGTAGGAATAGTAGTTTTCATGATATTTGTTGGGGTGAGATAATAACTGCCTTTTTTCTTCTCTTCGGCTCTTGTACTATAAGGTTATTGTGGAGGGCGTGAGTGCAGGGTTTCATGACGTTTTTCGATTTCAGGCGCCAAGTCGAGCAAATTGGTCTGTGTGCGATGAGCCAAAAACCAAAAGTCGTACGAAACTGAATTAAATATTTATTTTTATATTAAATATATATTATTGTTAAAATAGACCAATCGGAAGGACTACTTTAGAGAATTGATTTTTTCACTTTTTTTAGATTTCCTTCAGAATGGCTCTAAAGATTTAGATCTAACACGGCATGTCAATGTTGAATCAAATTATTTTTAATGGCTTAAATGACAAATAAAAAAAAATAATCTCCCTTTAAAGAGCTTTTAATTTTTATAAAAGGAAGTTGATACGACTGCGGTAAAAAAAAAATTAATTGATTAGTTGGGCTTTATCAGGCCTAAAAAAGAATGAAACTACTTAAATAATGTGATACAGTATCAAAATAGTTAACATGAAATAAATTACACGTTTATTTATTTTAATAGATTAATTTACATAAATAAATGTATTTACATTAATTAATAATTTACATTAATAAATATAATAATTTACATAAATAAATTATATGTTATCTATTCTATTAAGATATATAGAGTCAAATTTATCAATAGATAAATCTTCGAATAGGCTGTAAAAATTTTACATGAAACATTATATTTATATTATAATATTACTGAAAATTTTCAACTATATTTGACAACAATTTAGTCATACTATACATTAATACTTCTCATAATTCTTTTACTTTATTTTATTATTTTAATTGCCTTTACCTATTTTAGCCCTGATGAAATCCAGCAAACAGGAGTGAAACGTTAGTTCAAATGATATAATTCAATTACTTTTTAAGTTTATTTTTTACTACGCACGAACCATCTTCCTTTCATTTATTGCACATTATCAACGATCTTCCTTAATTTTTTATCTTCTTATTTAATACAATTAATTTGGTTTATTTGAAATAAATGACCAGTCTTCATTGTTAGCTATAATAAATGGACGCACACAAAATATTTTTTAAATTTATTTATCGATATTTACAACTGTACATAAATACATCAAGTAAATTTGAGGAAATCGTAATGGTATGGTACAAGCATGTAGAGAAATTACCCAATGGTAGCACTCTAAAAACATTTTTACAATATAAGGTCTCGAGGCCATCTTCTTTTCAGGCGTCAGAAAAGCCTCGGAGGATTGTCCGGAATAAAAGAGGAAGCAAGATTAAAAACTAATGGGTTTGAGTTGTTGAGGAGTTTATAATGGAAGAATTTATATCTGGTTCGTACTAGATCGGTTACAAATGGAACATTAAGGTCTTTGTGGATGATTTTATTTGTGACAAAGTAGGGAGCACATCCAAAATATTAAAGAAGAAAAAAAAGAAAAATGGAGAACTGAGTACTAATCGGAAAAAGCTGAAACCACCTTATCTCTTCCGATCCAATTCATGTATAGACTTGTTAAATTTTGTTAAATTATATTTTTGGCAGGAATAAAGTCGATATTCGTTACTCTCACCTCGAGAAACCATAAATTATGAATTTTTATACTAAGTTAAAGTTGTTTGATGCGCGCACCGAACCGGATTTTTTAAAATTGACGGTTATATACTTTTGGAATTGGACATTTTCACTATTTTGTATTCGTTTAAAATCGACCTTCCTTGCATTTACGATGCCTTTGATTACGACTATGGTATCAGACATGATCAAAATGGAATTCGTGGTTTCCCGTACTTCTTTTTGGCTGCGTTACCACGCACCATATTACATGCAATCTCTCAGGACCCAATATCCTCACGATTTCTTCTTAGTCTTGTACAGGATATCATTCCACTGGATATCAACACAATGGATCAACCTTACGGAAAAAATGATCCTGACGTACGTACTTGGTTGAAGTTTTTTTTATGATATAGGAATTTTTTTTTAAAACACTGAGAGATCGAATATTTTGAAACTCAGTCTTATTGCAAATCTACATAGTCATTGCCGATTTTAAGTTACAGTGATCAATAAGTCGTTTTGTCGACCGACTTATTGATCACTGGTTCCCATGGAAACTTTAAAATACAAACTTAAAATTCCAAATTTTCTCTAATATTGGTCTGATATAGATAATTTTAATTTCCTATTGTAGAGTTTAATTATCTTTCGGATGATTGGCTTTAATCATCTAGGATATAAAAAGTTAACCAGTTATTCAAAAAACTAATTTTTTTTTTATTAAAAATATTTTTTTATAAACCAGTTGGAGTACGTGAATTTTATTTTTTTTTTTAAATTTCAACTTTGTAGGTATTTTCCTTTTTGAGGCATAGGGATAAATAGGATAGAGGGTAGTTCGAGACACGTACAAGCAAACTGATTCCCATATAGTACAAGACCCCAAGATGAGAAAAGAGGCACTTATCTCACCCCAATTTTTTATTACTTTAATGAAAACTATGTATAATTACTAGTCATAGGTTTTCTAGTGCTGTTGGTAGTTTTAAATATATAGAGCTCAAAATGAAAAATTAATTTTTTTTTTACGTTTGAAACAGCCGCCATTTTTTATTCCCTCTACCTGTACTTAGCTGACTCATTAATTTCGACTAGTAATTATACATAGTGTTCTTTAAGGTAATAAAAAATTGGAGTAAAATAACTCCCTTGTTTTCTTCCTGAGTTTTGTACTAATATATTATCAGAAAGCAAATGCTTATCTAAAACATGTTAATTGTTTCTCATATATTCTTCTGCAGCTCTCTGCAAATCTCGATTGGATAAAACTTTTTTAACTTGCATTGAGAAGACATAATAATTCTTCACAACAAAGATAAAGAAGATTCTTTATGGCTTCCCCAATGTCCTATTCTAAAAGGCTATATAGTCAGTTAATATTACATTGGCGAATTGATTATAGTAAGTAGATCGTGTGATGTTCTGCGGATGCCCCAAATTTCTCTTTATTTTCTCCTGACATAGTTCTTTGTTTGTATGTATTATTTTAGCTAGAAATGATTATATAAATATAAATATATTCAATTTATAATTAATAATATATATGTGGGTTTATTAATTATTAATTTATTTATTTTAGATAAAATAAAATTTCTCTTCTTTTTCAATTTCTACGGTTTAGGTATAAAGGATTCATGGTATTGATTAAAATACACGTTTAAAGCTATAGTTAACCAAAGAACATGACAACATAAAAATGAAAAAAAAAATTTTTTTGTGAACCTCATAATATCGCAGGTTATGCGTTTTTATTATACATTAATTTTTATGAAAACATAAAACACATCAAACTAATATCTAATTCATAATCGATGAATAGTTAAATTAAGGAATTTACATTTAAGTCTGAGGTGTCCTATTTGTTCCTGGTAATTTTAGTCCAGTGAAAATAATTTTTTTTTAAAGGCTTAGCTCGGAAATAATTCTAGTAAACTGAATTTAGTACACGCTGCTTACACTTAAACGTCAATAATCTCTGCTTTTCTGGGTGTTATTGGATATTTTAAACAGAAAATTTTCTACGATAATGATAAAATTGAGTTGTAATAAACGCTTGCTTAAACAATTAAAATTGGTAAAGTCGTCACGATTAGTGTACACTTAGTGACGTAAAGTGATCTACAAGTAAGCATGTATCTATGAATAGGTAGTACAAAAATGGATTATGTGGTGGAGATAGAACAGAGTATTGGGTGCTAAAGGGTGTATTATCAAAAGATTCTTGAAAAGATAATTCATAGAGCTCATACCACTAATACCACCAGCTCATAAACGTATATCGATAAGTGCATCAATTGGACAATATCCCGTCCAACGATTCCTTCATTTTAGACTGATATATGAATATGATATAATTGAATCAGTGATTAGAATAAATAACCCATAAGTTATAGGAACCAAATTTTTTCAGAACCACAAAAATATTTTCTGCTCAATTTCAATGCTTAAAGACGTGATACTTGAGCACGTTGAGGGGAGGGTCCAAGAATGCTTAGGTTCAGAACTTTTAAGTTCGATTATTACCGTCAATATTTATTTTTCTGTGGCTCCCAAGAAAAGAATCTTGGCTTTTCCACTCTATGGCTGCATTGGTCCTTAATGAAAAATTGAGGAATAATAAAAAAATTTATTGATGGTTCAATGTAGCCCTAAACGGTTAGTAATTAAATTGTGACTGGTCCTGAATCACTCATGTGAGCAATTAAGAAAATTAGAGTTATTATGGTCCGGGCCGGATTTACCTATTAGGCCCATTAGGCCCATATACAGGCTAAAATACAAAAATTATCTAACTAAAAAAATATTTATGAAGAATTGAGGAAAGTTTTAAAAAGTTATTAGTGATGTTATATAACGATAAAAGTAAAATTCCATAATAAAGATTATTTTCTTGAAGAAAAATCCCTGACCGATTGCCCTCTTTCCCTCCGCTTAAATTTTAATTAAACTTTCTTGGTTTTAGGATTAAATCGACCAAATTTACGGAAATGTAGAACATAATGATTACCAATTAATATTTAAAAATGACTGATTGTAAAATTTAACTATCTCTAATGTTTTTTACATATAGTATTGTATTGTATTACATATATTGCATTATTATACATACTGGTATATAATATTGTTCCATCAGTGGATCACTTGAGGAAATTGAATAGAATTTTAAAATTTGTAACTGTTTAATTTATTTATAATATTTTTTTTAAAGAATATTTTGTAATTTGTTTTTTTTTAGGTTTTAGTTTCACTCTTAATTATTTTGGATTATACAACCCTTAAAAAGTTCTTATCCGATTCAGTCCGATCGTTAAATTTGTAATAATAATAATAATAATAGATCGTTAAATAAAAACTAAATAATTCTAAATATTTCAACAGAGCGGATTATAAATTTATATATAGGGTTTCCTCAACTCAAATATTTTCATTAAATTATATTTAGGAATTATGTAGCTGATATGGTGGAATAACGAATCGATCGATTATTATTTCATTTTATTTTTGTGGGCTGAAGATTTGAAGTATCATGCAGCTCCTAGGTGGGAATGACAAGATTCATTTAATAAATATTGACTACTTAAGATGGATATCGAACCCATAATGATTTGAAACAGTCATTAAGGGACTAGTCTCTTCTTCAACCATGTGGGAGCAACGATTACTTTAAGACATCGGGACTTTTCAAATAAGTGAATAAACAAATAATAAGTGAATAAAAAAAAAAAAAACGTGAAAAATAACGTTATGGGGCCCCATGTGAATCTGGCCCATAGAATCTGAACGAGCAAATTTATTAAAAAATAAATATATTTCATAAAATGTACAGCGGAACGTGCAGGGTTTTAATTTCATTTTCATATTTGAATTTTTTTCCAGTGTTCGGAAAAGCATAGATATGCTCTGTTTAATCCCAAAAGGAACCTAGAATAATGTTCAGAAAAAATATTTTTTTTTTGTTTTTCTATTTGCGACTACCTTTAGCACGTTAATTAATTAGTGAATATAGGATCTTAATTTGTAACAGATAACAAACAAAGTAATTAATATATAGAATTAATGAGAAATTTGAAACTTCCAAGTATCATCTTTATAATTTCATTTTCTAGCATGGTTGACGTTTGAAGACTATTTCCACCATCCCCTGGACATCTTAATTCTGATTTTATTCCAATTTCACTTTTTTCTTAAAATCTGTAGATTCCTACCT
This sequence comes from Halyomorpha halys, assembly GCF_000696795.3. Taxonomy (NCBI): domain Eukaryota; kingdom Metazoa; phylum Arthropoda; class Insecta; order Hemiptera; family Pentatomidae; genus Halyomorpha; species Halyomorpha halys. Next base: position 756,411 of record NW_027105398.1, on the reverse strand, counting down.
TCTACATACTTTCTCATCATCCGTTTCTTTCTCATCGATATATTATTCCAAGTAAACCACAATGGTTCCTATTCACCCGTCTATTCTGGTGTTCCTCAAGGTAGTATCCTTGGTCCTATCCTCTACACCGTCAATGCAGCTGATATCCTGACGAATCCTAACACTATCCTCACCACATATGCTGATGACACATGTGTTCTCGCTGTTAATAATAACCCTTTTATTGCATCCCAAACTCTCCAATCCCATATCACAGCCCTTAAAGAATGGTGTCGTAATTGGAGGATTAAAATAAATAACAACAAATCCCATCAAATCACCTTTACCCTTCGTCGTAAACCTACCGACTGCCCTACAGTCTCCTTTAATAATGTTGATCTTACCCCTGTCGCACAGATCCGCTACCTTGGACTACATCTGGACAAACGACTAACTTGGAATCCTCACACAAGACTGAAAAGACATAAAACTGCACGGCGATTTCGACTATTACAGCATTTACTGGACAAACGGTCTAAACTTCCAATTCATTATAAAAGACTGATCTACATGACTGTAATAAGGCCAATCTGGACATACGGAGTTGAGCTTTGGGGCTCCACTAAGCCTTCGAATTTCTCTCCTTTATACGCCAGTAACACTCCAATTTAACTTAGATCAAATTTACTAAATTTATTTTAATGTACAGTTGTAAATAGCAATAAATACAAAAAAAAAATTTTTTTCATACCTTCATTACCAGGTTCTTGGCAATTAACCAACAACAAAAAGCTCATAAGTACAAAGGAATTAATAATAATGCTATATAAGTGCTTAAACTGAAACATTAATTTAAATTTAATGAAGGCCAAAAATAATTACCTCTGAGGGTCGTTAGTTTAACAAACCTGATTTACATTTAGCGATAGCTTATATGAATAGAAATGTCTTTAAAGCCAAATACATTTTTTTTATTTCCAAGTGTAACGCGATATCCATGATTATTTGTTGGTATTTATAACTGGCCTATGCTCATCTCCCATTATTCGAGCACTTAAAAATTTTGGTTTAGACATGAACTATCAGGTTCTGAATAAAAATCCAGTTTTCTACTTAAAAAAAAGATTTTATTTTTCTACTATTGAAGTTTTGGTAAAATTTCATCGTACAAAAAACAACTTCCGATTCTGATCGGAACAATGCAATCCCACTTTCCGCTGTAATTAACATACACAGCAAAGCAGAACGACTTCCTGTCAGAGAATCAAATAACCGTTGGTCACTTACTGAATTATTTCATTATCTGATCGTCCTGTTTTCCCTCGGTCTGATCGGGATTTCAGGCCTTCATCAAGACTAAAAAACAAACTGAGATAAAAATCATAATTAAATGAAAAATGACAAAAACAAAATAAAAAAAAAATTAAGAAGATAACAATTAATAATATCGGGAAGTAACGCATAATATTGGATAGTTAGGAATTTATACAAAAAGATAACAAACAAGAAAATAATGGAAAATAAAAAATGAAAAAAAGGAGGAAACATGTATTAAAAAGTAAACAGTTCTCTTTCTTAATTATGAGAAAATTTGAATTTAACATAATGAGAAATGTTCTAAAGTAAACGATATACATGATATAATGAAAAGCGTTAAAATATATAAGTAAAATTAAAAAAGAGAACTGCTAAAGTTTCATTAAGCTTAAAGTAAACAATGTATTCACAACGTATCTATAGAATTTTAAAATATACCATTTTAAACTAGACTTACTTATTGAATCCAAAGGTTGAGAAAATTCTTTGATTGATTAAAACATTTACAAATATTCATTTATTGGCAAGTTCTATAACAATGCTAACTGAACACAAACTTGTGGACAAGCCCCCTTTGATTTGTGCCTAAAAACCGACTCTCAAAGGATCGGTTGCAAATTCAGCCAGGTGGTACAAGCAAATCTAAATAACCCATCCACACGCTTGTGTACGCGCAAATTGGCCATTTTTGGCAAACGTGTAGAGGTATCTAAAGATACGATAACACTTCAAGAGTATTCCTAGAATGTTGTGAAAAAGATGATATATAAAGAAGGAAACCGTAGTAAATTAAAATATATGTATAAATAAATAAATATTAAATATAAATTCAATACAATACAGAAATGAGTAGTAGAATTACAAATGCATAATAAGAGAAATAAAATATTCAAGTGGGTATATAAATGTATAAACTACATTTAACCGCCCATTGTCAGTGAACAATGATCCTTACATTGTATCCCAAACCCTCCAATTCCACATCACCACCCTTGAAAAATGGTGCCAAAATTGGAGGATTAAAATTAATTCCAATAAATCCCATCAAATCACATTTACCCTTCGACGAAAACCCATGATCTCTTGTCCTATAGTATCCTTTAATTTCCACCTTATTCCTGTCGAACAGATCCGTTACTTAGGACTTGGACAAATGACTAACATGGAATCCTCATACAAGACTGAAAAGACAGGAAACTGCTCGTCGATTCTGACTATTACAACATTTACAAGACAAACGGTCTAGATTGCCAATCCATTACAAAGTACTGATCTACATGACTAATATAAGGCCTATCTGGACATACGGAACTTTGGGGCTCCACTAAACCATCAAATTCCTCCCGAATCCAATCCTTACAGTCCAAAATCCTTAATGCTCATTACTTTGTCACAAATCAAGCTATCCATCAGGAACTCTATGTCCCATATGTTGCCGATTTGGCCAGAACCAGATACTATTCCTTCCATGATAAACTTCCCAACCACCCAAATCCCTTTGTTTCTAATCTGGCTTCTCCTTCATTAACTAATAATCCTCCTAGGTGTTCTATCAATGGGTAAATTCTCCACATGTTTGTATCATGTCACTGTGTCACCTACAGCAAATTTACTTGTTGTATATATTTATATACAGTTGTAAATAACAATAAATAAATTATTAAAAAAAAAACATTTAACCAGTTACCGACATTTATAATTCGTTTTAGTTTAATAAGTTGTTCTTTTTTTTTATTCAAAATTTTTATATATCATATTTTTTTTCTACAACTTTGCATGTATACTCTTATAGTCTAACCATATCAAACAATTATTGTGTTATGTTCTTATTTAGTCCTGATGAAGCCTTTCATCAAAAGATTATTTTGATGAAATTGATCAAAAGATGTTGGAAGAATTCGAAAGAATTGTGAGCGGCTGCTCAATTGTTCTGAGTTGCTAATACACAACATACCGATCGCTCCAATAGACAATATTAAAAGGGTTGAGAGACAATTAGTTCCAGAATAGTCGAATAATTTTTGTTATTTATTTTCCCTCTTCGACTCATAGAGTTGACAATACCCAGCTAAGTTCTAATATAAACGATACAGTAGGATTCCCAGTGAGTTCAGAATAATGGTTTCCGCCATGCATTGAAACTGGTTCCTCTCAAAACCCAGTCCCTCCAATAGTTGCAAGAGGGATGGTTAGTCTACTTCCGAACCAAAGCCCTTTTATTAAATATCATTTTCTGCTTATCCTGTACTTTACTTGACCGCCGCCCCGAACATCTTCTCAAATTAACAAAACCATGTAGACTTACCTAATCATAGTATAATATTGAAAAAAATACTATAAATGATATTTACTCAATATTGTAAGAAAATGTTACACCATTTCTAAATGGATAAGCTGTTCACAAATTAATATTCAAGTCAGCACATCACAGTTAACAGTACTTTTTTGAGTTCTTTTGATAGAATTTTAACACATTTACATATATGTATAACTAATTACCTAGAACGTCATAGACAGATACTTTATTCTTATTAGTAAAATCATAAAATTCTCTCTGTGTCAATGAGAATCATTGATTAATTTCTTTTTGCTGAAAAGAATTCAAAGAGAAAGTTCATTACGCTTAAGTAACAGTGCTTCTTTCATTTGCCATTTTCACTCCCATGTATAGGTCCATTAGCATTGCATATGCTTGATAAAAGAAGCCTCAGAAGTTTAACTATTATATATAATTATTATATTAGTCGTCTTTAAATTATTGAATATAAATTTATACCAATTATAAATTATCATTCGAAATTAATTCAAGATATAAACACAAATTGATTTTATTAATATGTTATTTTTGTGTTAATTTATGGATTTTATTTATGTATGTGTGATTAAACTTATTTATTTGATGATGAGCTTAAAAAAAAAATTGAATTTTGTTTATCCTATTGCGCTTACCGATCTTATGGAATTATTTTGCCCTATTGCCCTGCACAAATTCTGCACATCCCACACACAATCCACGACAATTTCATGCGTAGGCGTGGAGCTAAATTTTCAAATTATGCTCTTCTCTTAAGCTTACGAGAACCCTATATCTACTGCGTATAGAATATTGGTTTTAGTTGCGCCGATTTAGTTTTATCAGAAACGTATTTGTTTTGTAAAAGAGTACCCTGTAATATCCAGTACAAACTATCCCAACTGTACAACAAGGCTGTGTTCATAGCAATTCACGTTCATCTCTAGTAACATAAAAAATCTTAGAACCACTAATTGAATGAAACAATTTAAGTTCAAATACATGTTTTTTAAAAGGTTACAATGAAATGGATAGTAAAATCAGATTAGTAAACCGCAATATATATTTTAATGGATGTTTTTACTGTCACCATGTATAATCAATACGGCTACTTGATTGAGAGGAACCGACAATATCTACAGAAGAGATAATATCTACATAAGAGGAAAAATAATCTGTTGATAATCACCAGATTATATATACAAAAAAATCATCTTCAGTTTTGGTTATACCTTTATGTTGGATAATATTCTGGATACGTGAACGTTTATTTGATTTCAATTATTGACTTTTCAACGTCAAAACAACTAATTTTATTATTATAGATTTAATTGAAACCACTCGAAATAAATCTGAAAGATTATAGAGACATCTTTCAGATCAGACAAGAACAGGGAGGAGGGGAGGCGAGACTCGGCCTGGCCGACCAGGTTTTATTTTTATACAAAAATTTTTATTGCATAATATAATATCCTTGCATTCCGTTTTTGTTACATAAATTATAATGGCCTATTTTAGTTTCAGTAGTGAATTTACTATTTGACGGGGTCCCAAGGAAAATTGTGCTGGGCCAGGCAAAATTCGCTCTAGGTATTTTCTTTTTATATTCCTGATCACTTTGAGTTTCGGCACTAATGCTTATCATCTACTTCCTTATTAAACTTACTATAGATTTCCTTCTTATCTTTTGAATACTTGAATATTAACTGAACTATAATATAGTGAGTGTGCATTGTGACACATTCAAGGGCAATAAGCAGTTGACAATCTCTTCTCCCCCAACCATTATCTCCTAGTTTATTCTGTAACGTTGGCAGCATTGGGTTCCCTTAGTTCCCTTCCCAACTGCTTTAGTTTTCACCACGTGAGCCGGTGCTTAGAAGGTAATGCTGGCTATTTCATCATGCTTCAAAGACTGAGTGTTCAATATATTTATATATTATTTTTCTCATCGGTTATGAATAATATTATCTACATTTGATACATCCCATCATATGAAACTAGAGTTTAAGCTTCAAATATGTTTTAAAAGGTCATTTTAGTGTACCTTGCAGATCAATTAATCAGGTACTGCTTGACATTTTTGTTAACATGTAGTAAATGTTGTGACTGTTGATGAAATTTGTGAGATAATTAAGAAGGACACGTTAGTAGTTGTAATTGGCATGTCAAAGATTATTTTCATTAAGTGGTTTCATTAATCAGTTCACTAATTGTGTTTCCAGCCAGGGACATTCTTGTCAATTATTCGTTTATGACCAATTGGACCTGACACTTGTCTTAGCCACTAGAGTATTGGAACTTTTTTTACCATGGAAAATTCAGGACCACCTACAAATTCGCCTTCTGGTATGCTTTTGATGACTCCTGTAGAAGATAAACCCGATAAAGTTAGATTAAAGAAAGAACTTGGTCTTCTTGAAGGAGTTGCTATCATTCTTGGAATTATTTTTGGGTCTGGTAAGTTGATAGTTTAATTATACACTAGTGCTAATAATGTTCATTTTCAGAATATCAGTTACGTCCTGCTATTTCGAAAGTCAGACAAATCAAATAAACTATTGACAAAACATAATTTATGAATTGAATTTACTTTTGATTTTATTTTAAATTATATATGCAATGAAATAATGTAATGGATTTGATTGATTTTAAATACTATCATGTGATAAAGTTGCTTACTTTTGGTAAGCCTTGATAATCAGTACTTATCTCAGTCAATGAGATTGTTGATGAGTTAGTATAAGCTATAATAATTTGACTTAGTTTTTATAATTTTGCTGTTCCTTTCACTGATTCAGATTAAAGATCTTTATTGTCATTCTTAAACTTTACAGTTGGATTGTGAATGCATAGTTCCCAATTGCATACTATTTTGTTTTTATTAAGTCTCTAATTAAACATTTTTTTTATCCCCTTGTCTTAGAATTATAGTAGGTGCAAATATTATATTTATTACTTTGAGTTCTGATTTTAAGTTTTTAATACAGTTGTTGCTGTATTCCTGATTTCTTTATTTTAATGATTATTTTATTACTTAATGGCAATACCTATTTCATTCAAAATAGTTATTTGTGTGATTTTAATCAGCCTGTTACTTAAAAAAAAGAAAAGTATTTTGAATTTATTTATTTATTTTTTTTTTTTTTGCTGAAAGGTGGGTTGTAAATTAATTTTTTAACAATTTACTTATTATAAGACTATTGAGAAAGTGTCCAAGTTTGTTTAATTAAATATTTCATAAATGTAATGTTTCATTAAAACTGATTCATTGTTAAAAAAACATAACAAAATCTCATTATCAAAAAAAAAAAAAAAATTGACTTAGTCAGAGCCTTACCGCCTCATCTCACAAGTGCAGAATCTTAAGATATCCTGCTATTATTATATTTTATTCATATCTGGTACTATGTTATAAAATAATTTGATTTACACTATAAGCAATGCAAAATAAACATCATGGCTCAATAATTTTCAAAAACCGTGTATATTTGTTGCTCTAATAATAATAATGCTGATAAAAGAAAGTTGTTTACCTTTTGAATTGCTTATCTGTCGTCTCACTCATTCAGGCTGCATACAATTCATTATCACAGATTATCTAATTTAAGTGTAAAGTGGCATAATTTAAACTTGTTTACATTGTAAACTAATACTATTTACTATAATCATTTGTGGTTAGTCAACTGTCCCAAAGTTTGATTTTTAATACATTGACTTATTTTTGAGATTGTCTGTATTATATGTTTATATATAGCATATTTGCTCAAATATAGGTCAATCTCAGATATAAGTCAACCCTCTATTATCAAAATGTAATATTTAATGTACTATTTTCCTTGAATCTCTGATTTTTTTTTTTTTAGTATTGAACAAATCTTTTTTATTGTTTTTTTTTTTTTCTCCCCAAAATCTGTGATCATAAGTGAAAAATTTTCACTTATTATTAATATTACCTCATTTAGTCTTACATCACAAAAGTAGAAACAAATATAAACTATGAATATACGGACATAAACTTAAGAATTACTGTTGTATTTAGAACTGTTTATGAAATAAATTAAGAATCATCTGATTATAGTGAACACAAATTTACTTGAAGTTTTAATTTTATATTGCGTTAAATTAATCATGAATAGTTTTGGTTTTAATGTAAATGGCACAGTTGAAATCTGTAATTTTACATTTTTTATTTCTTCTTTCAGGTATTTTTATATCTCCGAAAGGGATTATTCAAGAGGTTGGCTCTGTTGGAAGTTCTCTTCTTATTTGGGCTGCGTGTGGCTTACTTTCCATGATTGGTAAACTATTTGTATTTTATACCTGATTTATTTACTTCACGATTGGTTTTATTTATATTCTACTAGTGGGGAGTCCCATCTTAAGGACGGTTATAATCGCTTTTTTTTTTTTTTTACCCAGCCTTATTGTATATATATTGCAAAAGGAGAACCGGAATGAATATTTTCAGCCATTATTGTTTTTGTCATAGAAGTCAATAAGTGGGTGGAGCCTATCATATATTAATATAAAGATAATATTAGTTTTCCTTGAAACCTGTTTAGGGTATTGGCTAAATACACATGATTCGTTATTGCTCATCTAATTTAGATTATCTTAGTTTGTTATTGTTTATTATTTTATTATCTTTCAAATGAGTGGCCATAATATTCCAGGAGATTATAGTTTTGATGTTATTCAAATGACTAATTTGTAGTTAGATTTTTGAAATTAAAAACTATATATATTACAATTGAATATAATATTAAATCTGTACCACTACAAACCATGAAGGGTTAGGGATGCAGTGCCTTTTTAAGGAAGTATTGTTAACTAGATGAAAGGTGTGCATGGAGGTGATTTGGTTAGAATCATGCTCATCCGCCAAATTTTCCTCCCTAATTAAGGGTACCCACTTTATGAGGCTAGGTGGACCCCGAAATGGATAAACCGCAGGGTTTACTCACGGCTACAGTAACAATAATACAATAAATAATTATTTGAAGATTATTGATTGACTGTGTGTAAAGATGAAAGGAATATGGTCCGGGTGCGGTCAAAAAAACTCAAATATTTTTTGAATTATACTATTTTATTGATCCAATGTTTCGCCCCACGTTGCAGGGCTTCGTAATAAATAATTATATTTCACAGACAGATTTGAACCCGGGTCCTTGAAGTATATATAAAAATTATTTATAAATTGTACATTGTCCTTAATTTAGATTTATGAAATAAACTTAACTTTTAATTTGTAAAACATAAATTTTATTTTATCATTGAAATAATCATATTTTCTTCACATTATTAATATTAACCAACTTTTTCTTATTTTTTTAAGAAGATTCACTTTTTATCGTTAAATTTCTAATGTCTATGTTCTGTTTATTATAACAGTTGATACTTTTTGTCCATTTGACAAGAGACTTTCAAATATCACTACAAAATATATGACATATATCCCTGCATATTTCTGCTTTATTTAATTGTTTTTAAAATTAAATTGTTGTAGTTTAAAATATCTACAAAAATGTGTATTTATAAATAACATAACATACACCTTGAACAGAAACACAACATACAATTGAGTTAAAAGAATTTGAAATCCAAATAATAATCTCTAAATATGAAAATTAAAATTGTCAGAAATTCTTTTAAGTGAAAAAAAATTCAGTATACCTTTCTTTAATATCAAGCATTACATGATATAAATGCATAAATTGAATTTTAACAAACACTTAATAAGAAAATAATTCAAATAAAAGTTATGATACCTGAGAAAATATTCCTTTGTGGTTTCACTTCTCTACAGCGTCAATGTAGATTTTTATCATCATAGAACTCTTCAAAACACTCACGCACAAATTATCTTCATTGTAGCTTTGTTAATTCCTAAATTGAATGATTTTAGGTGCCCTTTGTTATGCTGAGCTAGGGACATCAATACCTAAATCTGGTGGAGATTATGCTTATATATTTGAAGCTTTTGGACCAATCCCTGCCTTTTTATATTTGTGGGATGCTATGCTTATCTTTGTGTAAGTTTATTTATAAATAAATTTTTTTTAACTAACCCGTTCACTGCCTGAAAAAAATGCAATTTCATTTAAAAATGAGTTTGTTTTTTACTAAATAATTCAAAACATTATCCAAATTACAGTCTCAAAACTTTTATTGTTTTTACACGTCCAACGTTTCGGCCAATTCGGCCATCTTCAGGGACAATCTACTTAATTCACTATGAAACATATTATTTAATCATTCCAAACACTTCATACAGGCTATTCTGCCCAGGTCAAAACATTTTTATCCAATAAGTCAAAGATCCATTAAAAATCACAGTCAAAAATATTTCTCATTAACCACTATCGAAAGGTTGTAATAAAAGTGTATGATAGTGGTTAATGAGAAATATTTTTGACTGTGATTTTTAATGGATCTTTGACTTATTGGATAAAAATGTTTTGACCTGGGCAGAATAGCCTGTATGAAGTGTTTGGAATGATTAAATAATATGTTTCATAGTGAATTAAGTAGATTGTCCCTGAAGATGGCCGAATTGGCCGAAACGTTGGACGTGTAAAAACAATAAAAGTTTTGAGACTATAATTTGGATAATGTTTTGAATTATTTAGTAAAAAATTGCCAGTCTCAAGAAAGAATTTCATGATTATAAATAAATGATTTAGTAAAAAATTGCCAGTCTCAAGAAAGAATTTCATGATTATAAATAAATGAGTTTGTTTGTTTTTTTCCCTGTATTAATGAGTATTTATTATCAATTAAATTCTTTTTTTTTCGTGGTATATATGCTTATTTATACTTATCACACGAATCCGTGTATTGGCACCATCAGCAAAATATCCATTGTAAATGCCAAATACATAGATCTGTATTTACAACAAATGTCATTATTTGATATATTTTTATATTGAATAGCTTTAAATAGAATATAAGTAAGTAGTTTAAATTAAATTTATAACAACTATATAATTACGGAAAAAATGGCAATATATTAAAAAAACAGAAACAGTACAAAACTTGTTCTTGGTATTTGTTTCATTTTTGCATTCAGACTTTCGTTTTGATGGACCAGCTTCAATATTCATAGTTGAAAATATATACCTTAATTGAATAGTGAAAAAAGACAAAAATAAAAATGTTTTTCAAAAACCTCCACTAAATACGTTTAAAATGAATAGTCTATTACAAGAAACAAGTGCGATAACAACTCTTGCCAGCAATGCCTGCAATAGACTGACACGTTTTGTTGATTGATTGATTGACGACATGTTGATGAGCGTGATGACGGATCCGTGTAGCGGGCACCGTGCGCTAAACGTGTGATACACGGGTCAGTGTAGTAGGCATGTGCAGTGTTAAAGTAATCAAACATTGACATTCCTATGGGGCTGTATATCTACTTATTTAAGGTTCTACTATAGGACTTCAATGGAAGTTTTGGATAAAAAAAAAGATACCATGAAAGTATAAAAGTTACAAATTCATATTATATATATGGCAAAGTATTGAAATATACTGGAGAATATGAAAATACAGAATAGTATTCACAGAAAAATTATATTAGCAGGAGATTTGAAAATTATTATACATAGTTCCTAATAAAAAAGTATTAGTAAAACCCATTCAAAATTTAGAAAATAAGTGTCCTGTAATTTTAGAGTACTCTCTATAAGGAGAACAAAAATAAGAAAAAAATGACTAGGGTTGTACCAAATCAACATAAAGAGAATTTTACATGGAATGATAACACTCAGTGATGTTAACAAAAGAGTCAGCAGAGAATAAATTGGAAGAATGCACAGTGAGTGTCAGTCAGAAAACTGCTAAGCAAATGTAGGAAGGAAACTTTATTTTAAATAAAGTCATGATATAGCCTGTGACGTCAAGCTGAAATGAAAAGTGAAATAATTAACTTAAAGGTAAAAAAAAAAAAAATAAAGTTTTCTTAGGTTGAAAATAAATTTCTGGAAGTAAGAGTAGCAATGTACATGTATAATGTGTTATTGGAAAATTGAAGATTTTAGTGATTTTTATATTCATTATATGTTGTAATTAAAGATAATGCAGTACTACCAAACACTCAAAAGCTTTATTGAGACTATAAAATTGAATTGGTTTGATAATTTTTTCTTATGTTTCCATAATTGTTATGACTTATTATAGTGACAGCCACAATGAAAGTAATGTTTAAGTACTATAATATATTATAACCTGTACATTTTTAAGTATGTAATGATTTTTTGAGTGAACGGATCAACTGATTTTCAATTTTTTCAGGCATGAAATTTTTCAGTGAGATCCTTTCAATATTTCGTAACTATTTTCATATAAAATACTGTGCATTAATACCATTTTTTAGACATTTATTTTTATTTTATTTTTAGGCCTACGACTAATGCTATAATGGGGCTGACCTTTGCTAAGTATGTAATACAGCCGTTCTTCCCTGATTGTGAGCTTCCAGATTTGTCAGTGAGATTAATAGCTGCCTTAGTTATTTGTTTTTTTACCTATATCAACTGTATTGATGTCAAAGGGACGACACGAGTTCAGAATGCATTCATGTTTACAAAAGTTGCTGCCCTAGTTCTTATCATCTTTGTGGGTGTCTATTATTTGGTGTTCAGCAGTAAGTACCTTGTAATATTAATTTTTTTCATATATTATAAATATAATTTATATATTCAGTTAATATATAGTAATTCCTTAGTTCCATGCTTGAGGAATATTGGGCAAGAATAACATCCTGTTTCATTAGACATGTGGTAGTGTTTAGAAGAGGGTATCTTTGCAATAAAACTATAAGGGCACCTGCAGAAGTTAAATGTTTCAGATCTAAGAAACTTGCAATCCATAGATACTTCATAGCTCCAGAAATCCCCAAAGAATATTGTTTCTAGACTTCTCAACTTATAAAATTTGCAGGATTTTTAATCTGTTTCTGCCTCACTATGAAATTCCTAATGCAGGTGGTTAGAGCTAGAATGATGGGTGGTTTCAGTGGTGGTTAGGCTGTTGTAGATAAGAGAGTTAAGGAGTCACCCTTGCACCTCATGAAAAATCGATTCTCCTACTCTCGATAGAATATGTTGATCACTTTTAGGATAACCTCCTGTGTGCCAGTAATGACCATGTAGGGAATAGATAAAATAAATTTAGAGTGAGATTTTATACTATGATTCTTCTTCTATCCACAGATTTGAGGTCTTCCCTCTCTTCTCTTGTCACAAACCTTTTCATCAAGAATTCTGTTAAAAATCTGATCTGGTTTCATTGTAACTATTTGTACTGCCCATAGAAGATTTAAAGATTATTTTACACTTAAAACATATGAATGCCTGTAAAGTCCTGTTATTTCAATGCTTTTTAAACTCTCCAGGTTCCATTTATGTAAGATAGAGCTTATAACCGATCAGAATGTTTCAATGAAAATGAACTGTTATTCTGATATTTATTTATCCAATTTAATTACACACCAAAGCATTCATAAATGTCAATTTCCTGTATGATTTTGTATTTTGTAGGTTCTAAAAACTTTGAAAATGCTATGGAAGGAACTAATTACAGCCCTGGTAAAATTGCGATAGCTTTCTATGCGGGAATTTTTTCTTATTCAGGCTGGTGAGTATTTTTGTTTTTTCTGTATTTATTTAGTTTTTCTTTTAGATGTAATTAAAATTTATTATTTTGTTTTTTTTTTGTTTTTTTTAATATGAGATCTTATCAATATTTGATTTGGAATAAATTTTTTCATTATATCTTAAAATATGAATTTATTGATAATATGATTTCCCCTTTTAAAAGTTACCCAATCAAGTCATTTTTTATTAAGTAACTTAATTAAAGTACTACGTTAATACATTTTCTGGGCTTGATTTATAATTATTTTGATTTTATTATTCTTTCAAAGTGCATACAGTGCATACCAAGTGCAAAAATCTTAGTATAAAAACTTCTCTCAACGAAAGTTAGGATTAGGAATAGGATTTAAGTTCAATATTAGTTTAATTAATATCTTGCCTTTCTTACAGGAATTATTTGAACTTCATGACTGAAGAATTAAAAAATCCATATGTGTAAGTAACATGTATCAGTACAGCTAATAATAAATATATCTATAAAAAAGAGGTGTAACTTACTAATTGGAGCCACTCAGTAGTTAAGACACAGTCTTATCAATTTGATGTCTATTGGCGGTGCCGGTTCGAATCCAGTCTGGGGCATTGACTTTTTTCATTGAGTGGTGGTCCCACAAAATGAAAAACTTTGACCCCCAACCATGGTTAGGTAGTATAAGACTCCAACAGGAGTCTTGGCCGGAAAGAAAAAAAAAAACTTACTAATTGTGTTTTAAATCCATAAACTTCACCCTCCTCTTTACTAGTAGCCTAAACCAGGTTTGTTCAAACCAAGACATGTGTGCCATTCTGGACCCTTGGTATATACTAAATTTTTTTATTGAAAAAAATTAAGTTCTCTTTCTGGAATGAAAGTGTTATTTAGAACTGGCATGTTTGATAAAGGTCTTAATAACTTAATTAGTAAGCTGATAATAATATTTTAAATTAAATTGTAGGGTTCTAGTGATTCGCGGATGGAAAAAGTGTGTGTGAACTGGAAGTTATTATTAAATAATCGTGTCATAACAGTCTTTCTTCCTCCACAGGTTTTGTCTTTGAGAATTTATTAATCATCTTTTAACCGGAGTTGACCTGGAATTTAAGGTTGATAAACCAATTCAGAATTGTTGAAGGGTTGTGCATTGTGTGAAATATTTTCTACTACATTGTGCATTTATGTATTTTTTATGTATTAATTGTAATATTGTTATGCATTTACAGTTCTAGATATCTTGAATATTTTTACTACTGTGATTTTCTTTATTATAAAAAAAAAAATATAATTTTCTGAGAAGGTTAACAAATTTTGAATTGTAAGATACCTCAATGTAGAGAATCTGTGGTCGTGGCACACATTATAAAAATTTTAATCAGCTCTGGTCTAAACTATTCATCATATTATTCATGAAATTTCATGCTGAAGTTAAATTAATATTGATCGATAATAAAATTAACAATTATTTTTCCAGATTTCATAAATTATTTTCTATTCTAAATAAAAGGAGTTTATTTTTTAAAATCAGTTTATTTTAACCCAAACTACCTGTATGGTTTGTATTTGTAATGTAGTTTAAACATGGGTAAAGATGAATTATCTGTTCTCAAATAAACTTGATTAAAACTTATGAGGGATTAGGATTCGCTAGCGTACATTATATTTGCCTAGAATTACTTAGTATATTATATTAATAGATGAATTTATTTATGATTTAATTAAGTGATTGATATATTTTTCATTCCAGAAATCTGCCTCGTGCCATCTATATTTCATTGCCTTTAGTCACCGCTATTTATGTCTTAGCAAATGTTGCATATCTTGCAGTTTTGACTACTACACAAATTATCGCCTCTAATGCTATTGCAGTGGTATGTATATATTATACTTTAAGTTTCCATTTCATAAGCTTCATAATTTTTTTGCCTTTTGATTATAAAATTTCAAATCTTATATTTTATATTATACTTCATTTTTTTAAACCAAACTTTTTGACATTGAAGTAATTTAGTTACAGTACTTGATATGCAAAATAGAATATTTAAAATTATACTATATTTATGGTACATGTTGATTTTTATTAACATATATATATATTTTTTATTTATTTATTTTTTTTTTATCCCAATATATATGAAAATAAAAAAAGTATGCAATTTCATCCTCAAGTCTGGTGTAAAAATATAAAATAAAAACACGTTTTGATATGGTGAACAGTGTAATTTCATCCAGTTTCTTTTTAATTCAAAAATTGTTTCTGGCCAAATTATTAATACAGTAGAACCCTGTTATAATGACCACCATCTTTGATATCTTGCATAAACTTGCCCTTTTATTTTTTTTAATGATTTTCTCAAAAAAATTAATTATGGAGGTTGTTGGAAAAAGGGACTCACGAGTCTATTGGCACTTTTTCATGGAAATGTCTTAATCTTTTCCTTTCGGTTTCTAGAAAATTGAAATTAAAATAAGATCATTTGAATTTTGTTTACATTTGTTGATTACCTATATCATTCACAGTTTGATAGTCTAAGGTTACTCCTACTGACAGGCCCAGTCCCAATGAGGTTGTGATAACTGTTTTTTCGATTGTATTTATAAATGCTGATATATCTTCGTTAACAGTCGTGTGACATTCCATTACTGAATCTGGTCCTTTAGAAGTATATGTAAAATAAAAATTAATCCTGATTCTGATACAAATCGTACCCTAAAAATAAATTAAACTTACAACTCCTTTAGTTTTGATTGTGCTCCCTTTGTTTCAGACATTTGGCGATGCTGTAATGGGCTATTTTGCTTGGACTATGCCTTTCCTTGTAGCCCTTTCAGCCCTAGGAGGATTAAGTGTTCACATAATGACATCTTCAAGGTCAGACTTCCTTAATAGATGAACAATTCATTAATTATACCGTATTTATGTATTATCTCAGCTATATTTTTTAATATTATGTATTTTCTTTTAGAATGTGTTTTGTTGGTGCAAGATATGGTCATTTTCCAACTATGTTGTCTCATATTAATGTTAATAAGTATACTCCGACTCCATCTCTTGTTTTTCTTGTAAGTATCTAATGGTCAATACTACTAGCTTTCATGTCTCTTGTCTTGTATTTAAGGAATTTTTCTTGTAAATATCTTGTTCTTCATTCACCATTGAATGAAGTTACTTGGTTTACTAAGTATTACTTAGTTTTTTTTCTTTGAAATGTACAGAATTAGAGAGTACTTTAAATGTATTTACTGATTTAACATTTTATCAGTATTTGTTGACAGCTTGGTGTATATATTTTCAAATTTTATTAATATTATTTGTATGTACTGTAACATAATTTCTTCTTAAGCAGAATTCATAAGTATTCTTGAAAGTTTAAATAAATTATTTAAAAAAAAAATTAAAATAAGTGATAATTAGAACTGAAAGGCTGGTATATCCTAGTCCAAGAGCCGGGGAGAGTGGAGTTATTTCTTCACAATTTTAAATTACTTTAATGAAAATTATGTGTAATTTTTATAGTTGGCAAAATTGATAACTCTGTCAACCATAGTTGCAGAGAATAAAAAATGACAATTGTTTCAAAACATTATTATAAGTTAATTTTTTATTCAAAGATATTTTTAAAATTGGATACCTCTATAACAAGTTGAAGCTAAATGCGGAGAAGACGAAGGCAATCTTAATAGGCTCCAATCACCTCCTTAAAACTGTTCCTAATACTCCAACTCTGTTCCTACATGATAGTCCTATCAAATTTTACCCCACCATCAAAAACCTGGGAACAACCTTTGATCAAACGCTTTCCTGGAAACACCATGTATCCACTACCTCCTGCCGTACCTTTTCCACTTTAAAACTTCTAAATTACCTCTGCCACCTATTTCCATTTGAAACTCGTAGGCCCCTAGTCACTTCTCTAATATCTCCCCACTTGGACTATTGCTGTACGGTACATGGAGGTGTCTCTGGGGATCTCAAGGTGAAATTAAAACGTTTGATGAATTGCTGTGCACAATTTATCTTCGGAATCCCAAGGGACACCTCTGTTTTCTGTTTTTAGCAGAGCTGAAGTGGCTTTATCCTCCCTACCGTCGTAAATATTTCCTGGCATCCTTCATCTTCCTAGTCATTCATTCCCACCGTCCCTCATACATCTCTGAGCTCCTTCAATTCAAATTCTCTATTCGTTCCTGCAATACCCATTCCTGGTCTTCAAATTTATACACAAGGGCACACCGAATCCCTGCCTTCGATGGATCGTTCATTATCCGATCCTCATCCTTATGGAACTCCAACATCCATCGCTCCAATATCCTCCCTACCTTTAAATTCTGCCTGTTCAATCATTTCTTATCCCTTCAGACTCCATAAAATTGTAAATCAATATAATTTTAAATATGTATATAAACTATTATATCATTCTTAATTATTTTTACATCGTTTTCTTTTTTCATTTTTTTTTTATTGTTCAACTGATTAAAGTGAGAAAGCTACTTATAATCATTTTTATATTGACTATTTATATTTCGTTGTATTTTTGTTCAAGTAACTCTGAGGCTCCTCAGCCCTCATCTGTCGATTTCTCTGTATTATTCTAAAGTGACTCGTCCCAGAATAAATAAAGCAATATTATTATAATTTTCTCTTTCTTCAAGAATTATTTTGAAATTTTTTTAGAATAAAGCAATAATTTTAATTTTTCTTTACTAGGCATCATAGCTTAAGCAACAATAAATAAACATTAACATTTGAATAATGATACCTCTGTAGTTTATCAAACTATAATTAAAGTATGATTTAATATATTATGAAAATAAATAAAATGATTTTTGTTTATATTATTCAATTTTAATTTATTTTTTTTTCAGGGGATCTTATCGTTGATAATGTTATGTACAAGTGATGTATACCTACTGATTACATATTCCAGTTTTGTGGAATCATTTTTTATTATGTTATCTGTGTTGGGACTGATTTGGTTGAGATATACAAAACCAGATATGCCTCGCCCCATTAAGGTATATTAGCTTTTAGTTTCTTTTGATTGACACACTTTGTTATATACTATTAAAGAAAACATATTATAATATTCCCTTCTGGGATAGACATATCATCATTAATCTTGGTGCTTCCAGCAGATTGTGCTCTCCCATTGCAGATCCCCAAAATAGTCCTTGGGTCCACTACTTACTTTTAATTAAAAGTGCTAAAATACAATTATTCATTTATTTTTTTAATTAGAAGAATAAAATCTCAATAGACATCTAAAGCACCAAATCTTCAGGCAGTGTGAAACTCCAAACCCACTAAAATCACCTTCTTATGCCATTTACTGAGCTGGCCCATCAAGTTACTTTTCTTTTGTATATAAGTCTCAGTTGTAGGATATATAACCCATTGGCTAGTCTCCGAATTTAGTGTTTCTATCTTTCTATTAGAGTTTAATTTTATTTACTGTATGTAATTTGCTTTGTTACTTGGTCATAAGATTCACTATTTTAAGGAAACTTATTTGATCAGTAATTCCCTTCACCAAGTGTCACATTTCAAGATTAGCCTTAGTTTTAATTCTTCTGTCATGAGTAACAGCATATTTTTAATTTCTTCACTGGCAAAGTTAGCTTTCAGGTCTCTATGCAGATAGTTATTTCTAATGTCTCAAGGTGCATTAACCTATAATTCTTAGCACAGTAGAGCGTCAATTATCTGAACTGGCTTCGCTGACATGATAGCAGGAAGGGTCGACATTGCCATTTCTGGAATATAAGTTTGAAGAGAATTTTAACTAAAATTAGATTTCCTAGAACTGTTATAATGAAACTCTAGTCTTGCTTTTCTTAATAAGTATGAGGTATGTCAGTCTTTTTATGAAATCAGTTTTCAATTCCAATTGATGAAATCAGTTATCACAATAAAATTAAAAGAAAAAAAAAAAAAAAAAAGGAATGAACATGGTGATTTTACTTTTCTCAAGTGATTTTTTATTATCCTAACCATACCCGATGAAATTAGATCTGATAATCAATGCTCTTCTATATTTTGTTTTGGAAGGTTTGTTTTACTTGTACATTACGTTTCTTGGTACAACCACAAAAGCTGAATTCCGTAGGTTCCTATAAGAACTGGTTTTTATAACAAAAGTTTGTTTTCAACTGTTATGAATTTCTTCCCAACAGCCTGTGCATTTTTATTAATTTTATGTTGAGCCCCTCTTATTTCTTTTTCAAGTGTTCTTTCCAGTTGAATCTTGCATTCAGCGTGATCTCTAGATGTTAACCATATTTGAATAAGGAATTTCTTGCCTGTTAATATAAACATTTTCTCTATCTTCTTTTCTAATTGTAAAGTCAATTTTCACAGGTTTACCTTAATTTATTTTGATTCTCCAGCATTCTAGTAATATACCCCCGTAATAGAGCTCTGGAGCTCTTTTGTTGTTTCCTTAACATCATTACCCATTGCCAATACAGCAAATACAGGTCGGTCAATTCAAAAAGATAATATTGACATGAAAGATTTCTATATTAGACAGAATTCATGCTTTAGTTGATTAAATGTAAAGCATTGATGACTTCTGCTATTTTTGAAAAGGTTATTAGAAAATGGGACAATGAACATGAAGTTTATTGGTCGATAGTTGCTGAGGGGATCCTTTTGTGAACAGTTTGAAACACATAAAACTCATATTTTTTCCTCCAAACACTCTATCTGTCCTATTACTAGTTAATCAAGGAGCTTTGAGGTTTCGTAAAGAATAGTTGTACAAATTCAATGAAATGATTAAAAGGAATGTTTAATCAAAAAAATATTTCTTTAAGCAATCTTAATAGTATAGAAGCAGTAGCTAATAGCTTAGGGCACTCGCAGAATTACTCATATAATCTCCAAATTCAATTTTAGGAACTGTTTCAAATTTTTCCTCTACAGAAAATGACGATGAGACATTTTTATCCATAAGTAAAATCAAACTGAGTGTCAAGTGAATGTTTCTCAAGACTGATAAGTTGGAAAAGGGAGAAAAATCCCAAAAATTACTAGCAGTTATGTTTACACTCTCCTCTTGTTCACTATAAAGTATAATAAACAACTCATAAGCTCCTGGAATATGTTTCCTGTTACTAATTTGTACATTATAAAAAACACTGCATTTTTCCTATGACATAATAGACTGTTTAATTTTTTCTTTTAAGTATTATATAAACATTTTTTTGTATAACATCCTAGAAAATTCTTTTTATTATATTTTATATTAGTTACTTATTTTACAGGTATCATTAGCAGTTCCTATTAGTTTTGTGATTATCTGTATCTTTTTGGTAACTGTACCAATATTTGAAAAGCCTTTTGAGGTTGGAGTTGGTATTTTGATTACACTGAGTGGGCTTCCTGCATACTACTTTGGTGTTGTATACCAAAATAAACCAGCCTGGTTTACTCGGATGTTTAGTAAGTTTATATTTTTACATAATTTTGAAATGTCCATGTGCTCATAGTTAATAAAAGAAAAAGAGTGATTTTATTACTAATTGTTGAAGTACCTATAGACTGTTCTGAGAGTCAATAGGATTCTAGCTAACCAAGTTCGCACAATGGGTGCTAATAGAGTGTGCCTATACAATCGTCAGCTATGTAAACGCCAAGGAGCACTTATTCTTGGAGTACCTTTAAGGAGAGAATATCACTAGTCCTTGAGTTCATATGTCTTATTTACTGGGTTTCTTTCGTGCTATGGAACAAACTATATGTGTATAAATAATATGTGTTCATTTTATTTTCAATATCATACATTAACTATATATAAGTTATGGCCTGAGTCAGCTGTTACTTCTATATCGACTGAGATTAGCTGATTGAATGTATATACAGGGTATTTCAGGGTTAAGTGGCCAAACTGAAAATATGAATTAAAGACCTCAAAAAAAAAAAAAAAATTCCTCTGAAGGTATCTCCACAAACGCTTTGTTTAGGAGATATTCACACCTAAATATTTTCATTTAGGGGAATGGGATAATTAACATTTAGCCATTGTCGTAGATCTCTTCTGTGATGTGCAGGCATCTAATTGAAGCCACATGTGCCTTCTCAGTTGTAGCGGAATATGTTCAACTAAATCATAGTAATCATTATTAAGAACTTCCAGAAATATGCCCGCATTGAGTTGAGGTGGCAAGAAATGTAAACCTATTAAAATATTGTCTATTATCCCCTACCAGACATTGCACTGAAACTGGTGCTGAAAATGATGTACACGAGTTGCTTGGGAGTTTTCCTGCAACCAGAGGTGATTATTTTTCTAATTGAAGATACCTCTTCTTGTGAAGGTAGTTTCATCTGTCCAGAGATTGTTTCCTGAAAATTGTGGATTATGCTCAACTTGATTTAAGTAACAATCTGAAAAATATCTTTTTTGCTGAAAATCTTGTGGTAATAAATTTTGTTCCCATTGATAATGATATGGGTGAAGTCCATCTCCAATGAGAGTTCTCCATACTGTAGTTGGCGTAATATTTAATTCTGCCCCAGCTCTTCGTACACCGTCAGATAGATTATCATCAAAATATTTTAATATGGTTGCACTACTTTCTTCATTTCATAAAGTGGCAAAAATACCATCAGCATGTGGTATTATAGCAAATGTACCAGTTTCTCTAAGACATTGAAACATGGAGCTAAAGATAGACTAGTTTGGTAATCTTCGATTTGGAAATTGCCTGGCATATTCACTTCAGGTAGCATTAGCATTACCATTGCAAAATCTGTACACAAACACCATATCGGCATATTCACCATTAGTATAAATTGAAGGCATAATGATGAGTACTCTGCGAAAGCCTCTTACAAACTGATAAATATTATTGACAGTTCCCAATGCTAATTCCGAATAGTATTAATCCTTATGTTGCCAATAGTTTTTATACAGTTTGGGATAAAAAGCCATATTAGTATTCTATTTTACCCATCTCCTAAACAAAGTGTTTGCGGACATACCTTCAATTCGAACAAAATTTAATATGAATCTTAATGTTTATATTTAATTAATAAAGTAGTTAGAACAAATCTATAGGTTTTGTTTTTTTCATATAACAAATAATTCATAACAATAAAAATCTGTAGGTGTACAGTTAATATCTTCTAAAAAAAGTATTTGTGGACATACCTTCAGAGGAAATTTTGTTCTCGTTTTGAGGTCCTTAGTTCATATTTTCAGTTTGGCCACTTAACCCTAAAACACCCTGTATATTAATGTACCAAACCCACTAAAGCCAGTCATACAGCAGTCCAGGCGTGTCATATCTTATTCCTTTTTTTAAGTTTAGCTTTCATAAATACTTAAGTGGTGCCGGAATCCGGACCTTTAGATACTAGAGAAATTTTTGTTTTGAAGGATTTTTTGCTTGTTTTATTTTGTCGTCTCCTTTCATTATAACTTTTTTACAATATTTTTCAGATGGTTTAACATTTGCTATGCAAAAACTTTTCATGGCTGCTAAAGAGGATCATCTTGATGAAAAAGACTATACTTCATAACAGTATAAAGCTCTGCACTTTATGAATACAAAACCTCAGCATTGTTTAAAGTGTTTGTCAATACTGTTGTCACTATAATGTTTAAATTTTTTTCTGTCACAGATGCTAATAAGCAATACTTATAAAAGACCTTGTTTTAAAAGCTCTATAAGTCAAGTTTTAACTTATTATAATTGTTGTAAATACGGTGTTTTATTTTTAAAAATTTATTTATCAAAAAGAAGGAAATTATTAAAAGTAAAATGAGTCTCCTGTTTGATAGGAGTTTAATTTAGTAAATATTTCCCTATGTTTTCGCTGTCTGTGATTCTGCACTTGTCTCAGTATTGTTTCAGTTCTAGAATTATGTAGTTTTAGTAATAAGAGCTGAGGGTCTTAGGGATGTAAATGATAAGTTATAATGTTGGAATTCAAAAACAAGACTGGCCAAAATATGCAAAACTTTGCGTTAGACAGTCAAAGAAAATATTTTTTTAATCTGAATATATGATGACAATAATACAAATTATTACTTCAGATCTCTATCCCTAACTACTATAGGTTTATATTATACTTTCTTCATAAATGCACTTATCCCTATTGTCTACTCAGCTCTTCAAATGTGAATAACTTAGTAAAGCAGAGCTTTTGTATAATTGGCTGTTATCGTAAATTATTTTTGTTACCTATCCTATAAAATTGTTTAGGAATATATTTAATATCTTTCTATTGGCTGAGGACTAAAAAACATCAAATTTGTCTTTTGGAAGATTCGTTAACTTTATTTTGAATATAATAATTATTTATATTTTGAAGTTTTTTAATATTATTTATTTGTCACGAGGAAAAAAACTGTTTTTAATAACATTTTGAGTTTTATTGCACCTTGTTTTGTGTCAATTTCTTTTTGCATTAAGTTTAATTTTTTTTGTTGCACTTTGTTTTATAGGGTTCTTTTGTCTTATATTGAAAGCATTTCTTAAGAGTTATATTTTTTTTTAGCCACTTTGATTTATTGTTTGAGTATATTTCAGTGAATTTAAGTTGTAAAACTTATAACATATTGTTTCAGCTTGTTCAATTCATGCTCTCTGAGTACATTTTTTAAAATATTATCTAACCCTTTTTATATGTTGTTTTGGAAGAGTTGATTATTTTAGTACATACCAAATTTTGTGTATATATATATATATATTTTTTTTTTTTTATTACTTTTTTAATTGTTACACCCTAAGTTTTAAGAAGAGCGATACCATTGTTCAAATATTTGTTTCAAAATGTCTACAATAAAGACTAACCACTTCTGGCAACCCCTGAACCCAATCCAAACCAAATCGTATAGTAATTAGAAGAAATTTAAATATGATTCCAACAGTACTGATTTTTGAATTGCTTCTCATCTTTAAAACTGACTGTTGGATAAAATATTTTCTAAATAAAAAAAAAATTTACTAATGTTCTTTCAGGGCTTGTGATTCGTCTGGAAGCATTTATGTTGTATGTAATTGATTGTAATATTTATATTTGTCTAGAATTTAAATTGAACCATCTGCTAATTATGCTGATTCTTTGAATTGTAATTTTAGCATTTAATGAAAATTCTGGTAATTTTATGTATAGCAGGTATTTCTAATAATATTCCTGATTTCGCTCATCTATGCTTAGGTTCTTACAGCATAAATCACTTCAATCATGGATCCTAAGATAAGATTGCATTATAAATTAATACTATTAGAATCGCTAGTTTCACCTTTTCTCACTAATCATATTAAGATTATGAGCCGGTATAAATGAATAGATAAAATAACATGATTTTTTAGAAGAATTTTGTATTCAATTTAATACAAAAGATGCATTTGATTCATCCACTTCAATGAAGTGATTATTGCATCTTTTTCTAAAGTTGTCTTGGGAGGAGGAAGTGAAAGTAAATATTAAATATTTTTGTAAGAACACTAATTAAAATTAACTAGTACCAAAAAAACTTTGTTTAACAGGTTGACAATATTTGTAACATACAGTAAGCAGTTTTTTTAGTTTAATTGATTTATTAATTGTTCATGAATTTATGATTTTACTTTTTTTTTTCTTTTGTTTATAAAATGATTGAATCTCAGTTCTATATAAATTTTTATTATTTATTTTATAATTATTATTTAATAGTACATTATAGTAAGTATTATCAAATTGTGTTTAATTTGATAGATTTTTTTTTATATTTATTTTTTAGACTTTGAAAATTGATTATTTATTTAAAACAATTTGTTTGATAAATAATTGACTTTTTTGATATATGTATATTTTGATCTCAGTTTTTACCTAAACAGCTAATTTATTTTCATTTAGGGTACTTATGTGTATATTTATGTAAAGCTATATAAGAATTTGATTAAATCATCAAAATTTGAATTTGTTCTTTTTTTTTTTTTAATTTTATTAATAAAATATGTTCTAGAGAGATCAATTATATTAACCCTCCATGTCTCTCTTCACCTGAACACTGTAATTTATTTCAATTGATTGATAGAAATTTTTTTAAGTGACTATAAGTACAGTCAAATGTAAAAGGTACGTTGAAGAAACAATATTTATTGAAATATGATCCAAGATCAATAATTTTTTAATGGGTGTTACTAGTCCTGGAGTCTGATACAAAAAAAAGTGACTTATTTTATACTAAGTTGTGAAGTACACAATGACCATGTCCATGGTACTGAAATGAAAAACGTAGGTCTGCCATCTTGCAGTCTCTGGAATAAAATCTGATGGCTTGAGGGAATATGATGTAGTTCTAGGAACAGAGAAAATAAACACTAAAGTTCAGGTGGTTCTGATTTTATTTTATTTATTTTTTTGTGATCTAAGCAGCAGTCCAAAGTTAAGTTTTGAAGAAAAAAAACAAAATAGTTGTAAACTGTTATTCTGACATACTTAGTTCCCTAAATCATATAATTTTACTTCTTACTCTCTTTTCTAAAAAAAAGTTATAGATATTCCAACACAGATTATGGTATTAATCTTTTATCAAAAGAACATCCAGTCGACTTTGTTATAGAGATTAGTCAATACGTCGTTAATCCAACGAAGGTTCAATTCCACATTGGTAAAAGCAAGGTACTCTTTGTGTGTCGGTCGTACTTGGCTGACAATGCCGTGTAAATAATGTCTTTTTTCCTTTGTGGCCTCGCCCTTCAAGAAAAAGTAGCCTGAACCTATTTCGCTTCCGTGCATGAATTGTGAACCTGAAAAATAATTAAATATTGCTTTGATGATAACTAGTCAGTGACATATGACACAGTTAACCATTAGTTAAAAGTTACCATTCATGTATCTGCCGCAGATTTTTTCCGATGTGATGTATGTCTCGTACTCTTCAGAATCAGCAAAAGCCTGAGAGCAGTTTTCAATAGCAATATATCCATATCTTGCCATTACTTGACAATGGCATTCGTCTATGTCCCATGATGCCACCTGCAAAAATGAATAATATATACCTCATCCAATTAATATTGAAGAAAAAAAATATCGTTTGGAAAACGATGTATGACTGAACAATTTCTTTGGAACCATAAAGAACCGATTAAATGGTATGGATTTGTGGCAGAAGCTAACAACGTTAAGGCGGATCCACATGTTAGCCGCTTGCCACGATCGGAGGCTTGTACAAATGCTCAGTTAACAAAGAACGGACCATCCACATGTCAGTGTTATTCAGAGAGGGAAGCATGGCGGACGTATAAATGGTTTCAGCCATTGCACTGGGATTATATTATTTTTATTACAAAAAAAAAAGAAAATATAAGGAAATTAAATATAAATAAATAAGATTAAATATACAACTTATTATAAAAAGTACCAACAAAAACAACCTCCTAACAGCTCTCATTTGCAACTCTATAAAGAAGAATGGTGGAGATGCTACACAAGCGCTCTCACGAACCCCTTTGATCTGTGTCCAAAAAACCGACTCTCGACGGATCGGCAACGAGCTTAGGCCAACTCGTACAAGCCACCCATCCACATGCTTGCGCATGTCTGAGTTCGCTATGGCTTGGCCAACATGTAGAGGCCCCTTTACAATTACTTTGTGAACAGCAGAAATTATCCGCTCAAAAGGTCAGAATAATCCGCTGGCCTAGACAAACATTAGATAAACGTAGTTAAGGTTAAGCGGTTAAAAACAAAATCTTACAAGTCAGCGTCTTTTTTGCTTGAAGAAAGTCTTGGTAATGCTGCACTTCACTTACAACGTAAGATATCTTGTTTGTGCGATAAATAAAATTTGGATAAAGGCTCTTCATCCTCGACTCTTAAAATCTTTTTTTAAGAATGTAGAAACTTGATTTGTGTCTAAATGTATAGTATTATATAATAATATACCACTAGAATATTTGCTTGGCGATGTATTTTTGAATAATCTCTGTAAGTACTACATTTGTGGAAGCTACATTGGTATCTAAATATCTTTATGAGCAAAGCTTTTTTTAAGAGATCAACAAGAATGCATATAGTTGCCCTTTAACTAAGAGGTTCTTATAATGATCTCAGCATGTAATCTCATTCCTGATTTTAAAAAAAATTTTGACAAGTACATTTTTGTCATTGGACTGATTCTAAAACTAAGTGTTCTTGCAGCAATTCACGATGTGGAATAAACATACAACAAATAATGTTGCCACCGTTTTATTCAATTTATAGATATTGATTTTATAGTAAATTTCATCTTATATGAAATGCTATTATAACTAAAAAATAATGGCATATTTTTATGGCCGATAATATTTTTCTTTACAGTATATATTTAGACTTATGTTGCACAAATTTAGGGATAAGCCAAAAAAAAAAACTGACTTACTGAAACTGCAAAAATTAGCTTCAAAATCAGCGGTACTCTGATTGATCTGAGCGGTACCTCCCTTATCTCATCGCCCTCCCCGACCCCCTCCCTCTCTTATATTTGTAACAAGAACTTATACAAAAACTTATGAAATCAATATATACAATGAAGTATTAAGTCATTATGTATACGGTTTCACGATACACTTACAGTACAAACAAACCCTCATTAAATTAATAAGGACTACCGACGCGAGACTGAACGGATACAAGACGACGTTTACGAAGGAGCTGGAATAGAGACCTTCTACATTGATTTCCTAATTTCAAGTTCTATGGAGAAGTATCATTGAATGACGTTAACTTTCATGCCTTCATGGCATTGTTTTTATTTCACATCTCATTCGCTTGTTTTAAAATATTATTTGTAGTTGTGAATTAAAATAAATAAAGTAAAAAAAAATACGGCACTCCAACAGCCTTCACTTACACAAAATGGCTCCCGAGACCCACCCCTTAACTGTTGGGTATAGATCTCCTTATTCAGACAGATTCTCAAAAAATTTAAAATTTCCTAAACTATTGCGTTCTAATCCGTAATTTTAGGTTTAAATACATTCATATATTAATAAAACTATTCAATAGGAATATTAGTCAATTTGCTTCTTACCATTCCAGGTGATGAGTCTTCAATTAGATATCTTCGACTCCTATCAATGCAGATTGGAAGAACCGTATCATTATTATACTTAATGTCCCTGTCGAGGATGAGAATGACCATCTCGTTTTCTACTCTTTCAGTCCAATCCACGTAGAGTTGGTGTTTATGGACATGTGCAATCTACAAAAGTTTTAATTATAGTTTCAGAAGTTTATTAATTAATTATTTTTTATTGAAATGAAAATGATATGCATATATACACAATAAAGACCGTTGATAGCCTGTAGGCCTGTGCCAACCAGCTCTTGAAGTTGTCCCTCCACCGAGACCTGAGTGGTCTGCAGCCTGAGGTTATCTGGCAGATGACTAAGAGGTGGGTCATCTATTAGAGATCTTTTCTTTTATCCCTCTGCTTAAGCTCCACCTCCACCACTGTACACATGCCTCGTACAGGGTCTAGTATTAAACGTAAGGTATCAGCAAAAGCAGCATTTCTTTCATCCTCCGATGATGAAGTAGTAATGCAACAAAAAGAGAATGAAGCCAGAGGAAAGAAGAGACCAAGGTGAATTTGTTTTCTCCGAACAAGACATTGCGGCTCTGGAGTGTCCCTAACGGACTTGGGTCTGGGATTCCTGTGTATCCCAACATCTACGATACCGTGTCACGGAAGAAAGAAATCCACAAACGAATGTTTTGGCACCCGCTTCCAATTATTATTTCGCCACCCATCTCACAGCCTTCTATCAAAGCAATGCTGGGCACGATCAACATCACCAATTTATCAACCAATAACTCAAGAAGGGATACTGGCTCTATCCCATCAAGGAAAAGGACCATATGGCTGCCACTTTGATATTCCGATCCAATGAAGATGTATAGTTCCACTTCGCGCTTCGTGGGACTAAGAGGTCAAACAAGTTTATGCTCTATAGCTTCGATTTGACCACAATGTAGATGACATCACTAGCTGAAACAAAGATGACCGATTTATAAAGTGGTCAGAAGACTAACGAAAGATCATGGCGATGGCTAGCAACAGCATCTAGAGCTCATCCAGAACATCACCGAGCACACTGTGGTGAAGCTTTCAGCCATTTAGGCACTGGATCATGTTTGCTTCCATATCGGACCTTTTAAGGAAAAGGGTTGCCCCGAACAGTGTAGGAACTGCTAACTGTACATGCGCATTTCTGGTCACAATATCTCATAATATGACCGGCAAATACACGTAGCTTGTTCACAAATGTACAATACTGTGCAATAAAAAAAACTAAACAATTTCTTACTGGGTGAACTTTTTACCTCTTGATGTAAGAAAATCGAAATCTCTCATATTAAGGATTTTAATATATATGTATATATATTAAAATCCTTTTTTCTTAATGAACATTTAGGTTTATTCGATCCCAAACCGTGCATTCGACTAAAACGTCTTAAAGCACTGTACTGGATCAACTGCTGATACAATATTAATAAAAAATAATAACATCAATGAACCTACCATAAATTCTTGCTGATTATCATCAACTTCTCTCATATTTAATTCGTTTTTTCCGACAATGATCTTATATTGTACTCCTTTGTAATGAGGTCTTGTGTCCCTTACGCACCAGTAACCTGCAAATTTATCATAAGTATAGAAAATTGTGAATGTTAATAAGTCTATTTGTGTTCAACCTGATGACACAACCCTAATTTTGAATAGATAAGACCTCTTATATGAAACGTTAATAATTTCTTATTATTAAGGCAACAAACTTTACAAATCAATAGGTAATTTTCTAATGAGTGAAATTTCAAACCGCTTGCTGGATAGATTCCAAAGAGAAATAAGATTCTTTAAGGTAGAAGGGTCTGGGATTCAATACTATCTACGAAAGTATGTCCTGTTTCTAGAATAGCAGTTGTACAAGGAGGCGATCTGTTAGTTGTTGTGCGCTCTTCTACTTAACAATAAGAGAATATCATATATGAATAGCATCAAGAAATACATAAACAAATATCGGAAGTTCGCTGATTGACCGTGTGTATTATTAATAAATGGAATATGGTCCTGGTGTAGTAAAAAAAAAAAACTCAAATAGTGATAACTATTTTTATTTGAGCCAATTTTTAATTTCGATATTACTTAAATTCTTGCTATTGTCCCTAATCATAAAAAAACGTATCATCTTGGTGTCCATTCACATAGATTTAATGGAGAATTCCGTCAATCATAAAGTCGAAAAAGACTGCATCTCCCTGACATACCAAAAGATTTGGAACCTTATGAAACCTTCATAATGCTTCTTTTCTCTACGATCTGCATTTCAGATGCCCACTTTCATGTCTTTTATCCTAGTTTTATTTTCTAAATTCTCACCCGATACTTAATTTAATTACATTTTATAGTTACAATCCTTCCTTTTTCTTTTATATTTATGTATCTTATTTTTGATTGGAGAAGTTTGTCGGGGGGGTGCGGTCAGCAAAGAACAACATAAATAAACAAAACCATATTTATTTATTTTATGCCGACGTTTCGTTTTAGTATAGGTATATAAGTTAATACTCACATTGTAATTCAGATATAAGCCACTCACTATTTTTCATTGTCTGTCATAGTGTTCAATTTGTAGATTCAATTTATTTATTTATTTTTTCAGTTTTTTAGACACTACTTGCATATCTTATATTATATCTTCTTGCCTACATGATATTATATTTCATCTGTCACTGTTTTCAATCTACTACCATCCAATTCCACGATTATCAATCAATTAAAACATTTTTTTACTATTCAATTATCAGTTATCAATTTTTTATCATTTATGATTTAGTTCAATATTTTGTATGATTCTAAATTTGTTTGTATAGTATTCCTTTTCAATTGTATGTTTCTCTAAATGTTGTTGTTATCTCTTTTGTTCTATAGCCCTGATGAAGACCTGAAACTCAGGTCGAAACGTCGGCATAAAATAAATAAGTATGGTTTTGTTTATTTATCTTGTTCTTTGCTGACCGCACCCCCCGACAAATTTCTCCAATCATTAATCTACGGTCAACTATCTACACCTCATTTCGTATCTTATTTTTAATTTATATTCATATTTTACCAGCTTAAGTATACTTACATTAATTACTTTATTACTAGTTTTTCTATTATGTAATTTTACATACCTCTGTATCCCTTTTGGTATATTGTCTTTCTTTATCATTTATATCTATTTTATCCCATCATTTTAACTAATTTTTTTTGTTAAATATTTCTTCTCCCTCCCTCCTCATTATGTATATTATCATTTATTGTTTACCTAATTTTAATATTCTCTTTATTTTCAACACTGTTTACTTCAAAATTATTTTCAACTGTAACGTACTTAACTGCCATCCCCACTCCTCCTAATACAAACGGTTCACTCTGACTTTGACTTCTGTCAAAACAAGTATAAATTCTGTCTGGTTCATTTTCTTCCTTTTTCCTTGATTTTATTCTTATCCCCCTTTATCATCTTTAGTTTGTATTTTCTTTTATATTTCTTCTTGTTATCTGTTACTATTTCCTTTTTCATTTATTGTTCATAACCTTTTATTTTTTAAGTTTCATTCTTTATCCTTGATTAATTATACATTAATTTATTTATATATTACTAAGGGGGTACCCCTTGTTATCCCAACATCGAACCAACATTTTTCAAATAATAGTACCATTCATTTAATTTTACTGTTCGTTATTAAAATTTTATAACTATAATTAACATGTATTCTATAGTTCAGATTGTATTGTTTAATTTTTTTCAATATCGTGTAACTAGAAAAATTTTTTTCAAGTCTTTAACCCACCATTGTACCAAATTGTACTTCAAATTAGTGCCACCTCAAAAAAAAAAAAATGTAACTTTTTCCTCAAAATTGCACTGAATTTTTATTCCGTCTTTGCTCCTTCACCTTGACAGAGCCACATACAATTGTCCCTGAGTAAATATTGCTTCCTTCGATGTTAAACATAAACCGAATTTTTCAAAACTCTGCCCTTGTGATTTATTTATAGCCATAACAAATGTCAATCTTACAGGGAATTGCTTATGTACATAACAACTGTTTAAGAATACAACCGATTTTCAAGTTCAGTTTATCGGGTAACATTCCTGATGGTGTTAAGGATGATAGATATTCAGAAGGATATTGTAGCATAATATTCCCTTGATGATCGCCACCGTCTCTGCCGAGAGAAAGGGCCTCAGTAGAATTGCATGTTATAATACCGCCTGGTTGTCTGTTAAAAATAGAGTATTAATTTTTTTCACATCATCATTTCGAGAAGTCAATATTGCTCTATTACCCATTTTTTCGGTTTCCCTTTATTGTGTACATTTTTCCAATGATAACGTTCAGTGGACGTAGATTGAAACATTTTTTCTAAAAGCTTATAGGATACAAGTAATCCAACCCCTTGTGGGATGAAAATTATTCCTTCTTTTCCGGAATGTCATTGCATTGGTTTTATTTCAAATTTCTTTGGATCTTCTGCACAAATCGTTTGTAGATTTACCCTATATGGGGGATTTACCTAATCGTAAGTGTCCATGGTTTAATATTATTACTAATCAAGTCTTGAAAAAAATATCTATTAAAATTATCATATTTTTTACTTAAGCTATTTGATGTTACGCTAATTTTTCACCGGGGGGTTTAAACAGCATCACTCTACAATTCAACAATCATACCCCTTAAATTCAAAACATTACTACAAAGATTATTCATAAAAAAAAAGTCAAGATTTTGACACGAAGCACTATTGTGTGAAATAAAATTAATTATTCCACAGACTTACTTTTTAATTATATAGTCATATACTAAGGACATAATAATTATTTTTATAAGCTTTAGGACAATAATTGTTAGGAATAGAACCGACCTTAAACGATTCCCGGGCACACTGAGATAAGAAGCCCGGGCACATTAGAGAATTTATTTTGTGAATAAATTTCCTTTATTAGCATAACCGCCATTGGTAGCCAAGGGAGTTGAAGCGTCTACTTTAGCAATCTCAAGACCAATGTAAAACGTTGCTCCGAAGATATGGCCACCCTCTCACTCCTTGGCTTAGAAAAAGGGTAGGGTTATGGCACCTCATTGGCCATTAAAGAGGTTATGAAGCATAATTAAAAGAAAGTTCAATGTTTTTCAAAATACACAGGATATTAGCGAATAACTTGAGGAATCGTTCTTAAAAATTGGTTGTTCAGTTCATTCAAAATATGGATACAAAAAAAATAGGTAAAAAAACTTTTTAAGTTAAACGGTTTTATGTTAAACATACATTGCAATGTTTAAGATAAATGTACTAAAAACCAAAAAATAGGTAAAAAAACTTTTTAAGTTAAACGGTTTTATGTTAAACATACATTGCAATGTTTAAGATAAATGTACTAAAAACCAAAAAATAATAAAATAGATACAGTCGTGGGAATTATAAACATATGCACAGACTAGACTAAAATAAAACCGTGGGGCACGTCAATTGTCTACAATCGTTGATTAAAATGTTTGTTTTGTAATGTTACACTATAATTAGGCAGTTTTTCAACCGACAACGATGGACGTGTGATAAGTAGGGCTAGAATGTGGAAACAAGCTACCAAGCTCGATTATAAGCGAGTTTTAGGGTTTCATAGTGGTGAACGAGTAGTACTTTTATCATATGTTTTGTTGATTAAAGACAAACTACGAGCAGTGAAACGATTCCTCGCCAGCCAGCAGTGTGAATGTCCAACGATAAACTAGTCGAAACATCTCTTTAATTTACATGGAGTGTATAACTATTGGAATTTCCATGAGCAAGAAAATAGTAAGTAATTTCCTCACCGTCTGCGGGCCAACTGCCTAACGACGAATTAAACGATTCTTCTATCGAACATTAAGTCGATAATTTGTAGACAATTGACGTGCCCCACGGTTTTATTTTAGTCTAGTCTGTGCATATGTTTATAATTCCCATGACTGTATCTATTTTATTATTTTTTGGTTTTTAGTACATTT
>NW_027105398.1:702782-719817 GCF_000696795.3 Halyomorpha halys | reverse complement strand
TTACGCGAGACGTCAGTTTCTTCTCTTCTAATTTGTTGAATAGCTCGAGATACTTCACCATCTAGGTTTGTAGGTTCTGATTTTGACACGTATTTAGCGATGTAATACGCAATCGACTCATTTGTACCACACGGTTGTATATCCATATTGGCTTTCCACATTTTTAGCAAAGCAGGACTGTAATTATTTACCCAACCATCTCTTCTGCTTGTTGAGCCCTTTCATTTGATACCCATATTGATGGGATTGATAAAACCTACGTTATCCGCCATTTTGTATTTCAGATTTTTTATTAATTTCAGATTAATCGGTTGACAGGAAGAGGGTGAAATTTGAATTACTAAATTTGACCCAAGAATAAATAATAAATAAAACAAACGTGGTGAGCTAAATAAAACCGTTTATTAACATGCTGCCTAATTCAACTCATTTGATGCAGTATTTTTTTTTTAGTATTTTGAGTTCAAAATAATCTCAGATATATGATTGAATAAATTAATCGTCAAATTTGAAAATCGGTTAAGACTTTAGGTCAAAATTGTTGTAAACCTTCAAATGAACAACTTATGAGAACCCTATAAACACATTATCCTCGTTATGGGAGGGCAGAAAATGGCAGCCCACTTATTGGCTGTGTTAGGATATTTGACAGTCTGAAGCTTTGATGGAAAATACAATTTTTTAACAGAGCAATGGAAATTGAGAGGATTGTTATTGAAGAATATGTTTATTAAGTACTATATAAAATTAAAAAATTAAATCTTTTACTTACTTGTGATTACTGCCCTTTTGTGTATGATTGTTCCAGCGCATCTAATTCCAAAGAACTTATTGTTCTTCGACATGACTATGGTTGCAATCCAAGGGTATTCCTCATATCTAGTGACGTAGTTGACTGTGACAGTAGTATTAATAGGCCTTCTTCCACAGACTGAAAATGAAAAAGGAATTATTCATTTGATATGACCCACACTACGGTCTACATATTACATCACTTCTTTATAGAGATATTTACAGCAATCCCTCAATATGAATATCCAATTCTCTATTCCACTGTATAATTTACTTTGGTGAAAGACAAAGTATCAATTATCTTTTGAAAGCAGATAGTTGACCTATGAAGTAGATTGTAGGAAGATTGTCCGGTGGCGGTCAGTAAAGTTATCGACATAGAAATTTTATACCTGATAACAGAACGACTTGGCAGTTGTTATCTTTGTTTCAATCTGATAGGTGCCCCATCTATATTTATTTGTTATTTTTATTAATTTCCTTAATGTTTCCTTTTACTTGCTACTATACTTTACCTTTGCCATGTTTATTTTGTCTTCTGTTTACCTCTTTACCGTATTTATAACCAGGTTTAAAAAGTATTTTTCTACAATTTATTACTCTAGTTCTGTATTAAATGGGGCGGCGTTTGCAGTAATGCGCCTGATTACCAAACCAAAGGTTGTGAGTTCGAGCCCCGACCCCAACCGAGATATTTCCAAGCATATAACTCACAGCCTCCCCCCCGGGTATTTGTAAGGCCCGTTAGCCAATGGGTGGCACTCACAAAATAGGCGTGGGAGTGACGAACCCATCCTATGAAAACTTCGTCAAGAAACGTTTGGCGTTTGGTATCTATTAGTAAATAGTTTCTAGTCCTCCTATATGTATTATTTTTTAAATTATTATTATTTCTTTTATATATTTTATAAACACAACAAAATTTTCTCTGTATATTTATTTTAATATTTTGTCAATTCTTACAATGTTTGTTGTTGTTTAAAATCTTGTTTTTCATTTAGCCCTGAAGAAGCCCCGCAAAGTGTGGCGAAGCGTTGGTCAACAATAAAAAGTTTTCTTTTACTATGTTGATACCTTCATTGACCGGCACTCGGACTATCTTACTATAATTAATTAAATCCCGAATTCTATTATGTAATACTACTCGTAACATATGTCTATGTATGTAAACATAGACTTTGAGCTTCATTTGTTTATTGAAAATAACACTAAACTCAAATAGATGCTGATATTTTTAATTAATTATATAAATTACTTTTATTGGCATCAGTTTCATCCCTTATAGCATCGAGAGTGCTCCTGATCCAGGGCATGTGGTTGCTGACGTTGGTGTACAAGAAGTTAACATCATTGCCCTTCTCCCTTCCGTTGAGGATGCCTTTGAGATAGTACCTTGCACCAGTATCGTTGTCATTCTGCATCCTGGCGAACACCAGTCCGCCACCACTGTCTCCTTTTTCCACCATACTATCTGTCATCAGACACTTATTAGTTTCTGCAACTTAACTATATAATAAATAAAATATCTATACTTACTATCTTTACTGATGGTACAGAACTTATCTGATGTCAAATAACTTGTAAAATATTTTCCCACACTTTTACGGCAATCGTCAAAGTTGCGTAGCAGCATTTCAGACACCTGTAGTAATTCAGTCAAATTACGGTTTTCTTCATAGCCCCATCCGACGAACTATTTTGGAAACCAATTCATAATTAGTGCAGTAATAATGGTATTTAATTTAGTTTAAATAAATTAACTAATATTTGATAAAATGAAATTGTTAAAAGTGTTCATTAAATATCGATATTTTGACCCAAATCGTTGGTAAGTCTTCATCTGGTCTGAAGATGGAGACCAGTAACAGACAGATACAGATAAAACTATCAAAACGATCCTGGTAGAGTTCTAGACCTCTTTGGTAGCACATAAAGAGCAGAATAGTGAGGAGAGGGTTTATCTATAGGTAAACAACCTATTCTAACCATGGTGAGGGTTCAAGTTTTCATTTCGTGGGACCACCAACAAATACAAGTCAACTCCTTAGACCGGATTCGAACCGACGTTGCTGAAGTAACAGGGCATCAAAAACAGCATCCATATTTAAATTTCCTCAGCTACAAACGGCATAAGGCTTCAGTACTTAAAAAGGGATTAATATTTCTTCGCCAATATTTGTTTACAAGAATAAAATCTGGTCAGAAGAATCACGCTCAAAGTCCAAGATAATTCCGAATCAATCTAGTTCTGAAACCTACTTTATTTAATCTGAGTATTTTCCGATAAATAACTCGATCTACGACTGATATAAAAGGATAAATAAATATCCTATTTGACTTGAACCTGGATCAGGGAGTAAGGTACCTTATCAAATCAGTTATCATAATCACTAAATAAAATCATAAATATATACTTGCTCGTTAAAGTAAATTTATAAATTCGGTCACCGGATAGAGCGAGGAAGCCAAGTTCCTTAGCTGCCTCCAGTCTGTAGCAGTATTCCGACCAAGGTAATTTGATTTTTATTTCGTAGTGGTCCCACAAATTAACAACGCAACCTTCCCACTCTAGTCAGAATAGGCCGATGATTTGAACGATTACTCCAGACGTCAGAAATTTATTCTTGAACAAGAGATAAATAAACTTTTATGAAGTAAATTTTAAGTCTGTCCGAAGATTCATAATCAAACAGTAAATTATAATTCTAAAATAAGAAAATAAACACCTGCCAATTCCATGGGTCGCCTCCATAGCTACTTCTCCATCAGGTAGGTACTTAATGTCCAATAAAATAGATTTTAATGAATTTTTTTTGTTATTTTAGACTAAATTCTATGCAAGGAGTTGTATTTAAAATATCTGTGTAAAGAAAAATACAGTCGCGCAAGGTTAGGCGAAAGTATTAGATGTAATTTTATAAAATCAGTACTGGATCATTTCCACACTAAACCCTAACGTTCTTACAAGTCTGGACCAATTTGGTTTAGCCTATATTTCGAAATAAGGGCGTGTCAAGAAAAATACGTTTTTTCATGCATAAACGAAAGTAGATATGAGATAAAACCAATATGCAACTATTAGATACCAATCCACATAATCCAAGAAATGTTCATTAAATCCGAATTTCAGAACTATTAGACGTAGCAATCAATGCTCACATTGAAGTTTTCTTGAAAATAGACATTCCATGAAAAGTTCTGATTCCGATCAAAATTTTTTACCAATATTTTTTAAGTAGTTTTGAGCACAAACGGATGGTATCGGTACATTCCTTTCAAAGCTTAGGTATCGGCGAGAACAAAACTAAATTTTTTTTCCGATCCCTCCAACAGTAAACAAAACCTGAACTAGTATGAGACCACGTATATTAGGAATGACATGATAACTAAGTGTAAAAAATAAATAGTAAATGCTTAAATGTTTGTTAGATTGAAGTGGGATGACCCATTACTGGTATGAGGTGAGACAACACCAATTATGAAATAAAAGAGGAATACTCCAATTTGCATTTTTAGGACTAAATATTAAACATAGCCATTGGGTATGTTATTATGGGGAAGGCTTATGGATATCGGAGTTTAAAATTTAAACTTTTTTTTTTTTAATTTATTTATTGTTATTTACAATATCAAGTAAATTTGCTGTAATATTATGACATGATACAAACATGTGGAGGATCTACCCATTGATAGAATTCCAAAAGCACTTCTAAAGGAGAAGATCTCGAGGCCATCTTCTTTTCAGACGCCTTGGAGGATTATTAGGTAGTGAAGGAGAAGCCAGGTTAGAAACGAGTTGGTTTGGGTGGTTGGTAAGTTTATTATGGAAGGATTGGTATCTGGTTCTGGCCAAATTGGCAACATAGGGGACATTGAGGTCCTGATGGATGATTTGATTTGTGACAAAGTAAGGAGCAATAAGGATTTTACGAAGGATTTTGGACTGTAAGGATTGGATTCGAGAGGAATTAGATGGTTTAGTGGAGCCCCATAGCCCAATTTCGTATGTCCAGATAGGCCTTAAAATTTAAACTAAAATGCTAAATCTGGAACAATGATATGCCGTAAATACTTACCGTACAGTTTTCTCCATCATAAGGCTCTTTTGTGCGAGACCAGTCCATGCAGACTGGCATTACGCGATCGGAGAATGGAATGGAATCGTTGAGTGCAAGAAGAGCAATATCATTGTCATTCATGTTCTCTGTGCCTTTGTAGCGTTGAGGGATCCTCTTGTCCATCACCTGCAAAACGGTTCATTAAAATAATATAAATATGGAATAAATTGAATATTTCGATCATCATCGATGAATTAGCAATGATTTAAAGAGACCAACGGAAGTCATATTCGTTCCAGATGAATTTTTTCTCTTATTGGTAGTAAATCTATCAATTTCTTTGAATGGGAAATAAAAGTAGCAATAACAGAGCCGATAACTGGTCGAGAAATAGAGGCTTTTGATATTGTGGTATCGAAAAATTTGGTTGTGGAAAAATAATGTCTGTGACATGGAGAAAAATGGTCTGAGCGCCTATGTGAACAGCCCACCTCAAAAAAGAAAAATAGTACGTAACTGAAATAACATATTTAAGTTAGATATATATCTGGGCTGCTACATAAACATTTTCTTTATAATGGACCTACTCAAGTTCGAAATATTTTACCATAGCAATGTTTCCCATGGGCGTACCCAGCGGGGGACAGGAGGGGGCAGCTGCCTCCCTTCCCTCTAGAAGTGAAAAAAAAATTATTAATTTAATTAAAAGTATTTTTTTTCAAGCAAATAATAATTGTAATAGCTGATAAAGTACTGTAACAATTATATATAACATTTTTAAAAATTGGTTTCATTCGCCTTTTTCGTGCTGACATGCCACAACCTGATTCACTATGGCTTTCCCCTCCCCCAGTTCTGATCCACCTTAAAGTTGATTAACCCTTGTTGTGAGTTCGATCCCGGCACTACCCGGGATTTTTTCAAGCATAAAATTATACAAAACTCACTTACATCCTTCTCCCGAGCATTTGTGAGGTCCGTTAGCCAATGGGTAGCACTAAAAAAAAAATAGGCGTGGGAGGGACGACTCACCCTATGAAAAAAAAAACGTCGCGCCAATAATAATATTTTCCATACAAAGGTAAGTGAAGTTAAAAAAAATATTAGAAACATATACACTAGTATTCTTTAAAATTATTGTGTATTTGAACATTATGCCCACTAAACCTTAATTCTAACAACTATCGACTCCATGTCTAAATCTACTCTAAAATTTTAATGTTGCTGGCCGAAGCCATGTGGATGTATCATACATCTTAACAAAAGATGTAACTATAACATAAAATGGGAGGAAGAATGTAAGTTGATTTTCGAACGGTAAATCTGTCAATAATTACGAGAGATACATACGACTTTTTTGTATAATCACATATTTAAGAACGATTCCGTTAAACACAAGAGGTTGTAAATTTTTTTAAGGAAAGGAATAATTTCCAGTAATGAGAGAACTATTAACAGGAAATAGAACAAGTCTGTTTCCTTCTTTCATATCAATCTTAGAATATATTAATCCAAATTACCTCAAACCGTTGTTCGGACTCGTCTATGCGTTCCCAAGAACTATTGTGTTTTCCTACTGCCACGACCATTCTGTTGTAGTCGATATTCTTAGTATTCTCGTCGAAAACACAGTGTGCGGCTAAACAGGGACATAATACTTGTTTAAATCAAATGAAATCATCAACCAGTTTTTTTTTAATTGCTTTCAAGTCACAACAGAATTAAAATATTTGTATATTACTTTGGGAAATATGATTACCTGTGATAATAACATTATCATAGATGATGCTACCACCGCATATATACTCGTATTTAGAACTGTTGTCTCTCCTGTAAATTCCTACGTGCCATGGATACTGATTGGGCTTCGAGTCTTTTCCACGGGCAATGGTGAGTTTAAAGTTATATCTGATTCCACAATCTACAAAGTATTTTAAATGTATAAAGAAAAGAATTAACATGTTCCTTATCGATTATAATTATTTAAAAATACTTCCGTACCTCCTATTTCATATGCAGTTATCCAATAGGATCCAGTTGAACCTGAAAAAGTCAGAGAGGCTTAAATTTTATTAATTTTAATTAAGCTATTAAATGATTCAATGTGAATAAAAGTCCACTGCGTTGTTTACAGATCCTTGTATCAGTTTGTTTTCCAACTTTTAGGAATAAATTATGAAAAAGACATGAGCTGCAGTGACCAGTCAATAATATCATGTTGTCTTGAAGAGAGAGTATAATTTTCTTTTGGGCCATCCGTAGCTCAGTGGTTAAGTTACAGTCTTACTATTTGTGGATATCTTTTGGTGGTACAGGTTCGAATCCGGGCTGGGACATTGATTTTTTTCACTGATTGGCGGACCCACAAAATGAAAAACTTCAAACTTGGTGGAAATAATGGGAACACAAATAAATTTATACTTGGCTGTATAGAAAATTCTCCAATTCCATTAAAATAAGTAATTATGAATTTGAATAAAAGTGTTGAGGATTTATGAACTCAAAATAGTAGAAAAATAATATCCTCTAAAATAAAATCCGAAAAATTGTAATGTTTAATTTTTACATTAAACCACACCACATATCGTTTCAATCGCTTACCTGAAGAATTAATAAATAAATCCTCCATAAAAAAATTAAATCTAAAAAAGAAATATTTAACTAAGTACTTTCTTACTTCTATCGTTCCTAATAGCTGATTTTGATTCACCATATCTGCATGTATTTTTTCTTAAGTTCACATAATTTATTTATTATATTACAATTAGAATTAGCAATGTCTGTGTGTGCTTAGTAATAGATATTATAGGGTCCTTATTTTTATCATATTCTGTATCATCTTGTTTTATTCTCATTATTATATTAATTCACTAATTGTAAATTTGCAGCTTTATTATTCACTTCAAAATCCTTTCAGTTATTTTTATTATTATTAATTTGTATTTAATTTAATTTTTATTTTTCACTTTATGTTCATTTTAGTAGTTGTTAATTATATTATTAGTTGTACTGTTTAAGATCAATTCATATTGTACTTATCTAGCTTAAAAATTGTATAGCTTCAACAACGCCCTAATTGTCAAAATTATTATTTACATCTCACTTATGTCTATCATATTTATGTGTTATTTTGGCAACGA
This sequence comes from Halyomorpha halys, assembly GCF_000696795.3. Taxonomy (NCBI): domain Eukaryota; kingdom Metazoa; phylum Arthropoda; class Insecta; order Hemiptera; family Pentatomidae; genus Halyomorpha; species Halyomorpha halys. The sequence goes on along the minus strand of NW_027105398.1, from coordinate 711,827 downwards.
CTGATAGATGTTGTCATCTGGTCGGATCATATTGGATGTAATTTTTTAAATAAATAAATAAGAACATTTGTAATTACGGTTTTCAAAAATCGTGAATCTTACTTGGTGTTTCTCAAATAGAGTTTTTTGGGCCGCTTTACTAGAAGTGTCTTTTGGTTTTTGTAATATTTTATACACTAAAACTCGTTTAATACCATCAACAATATTTGGTTCTTGTTCTCCACGGAAAAAAACCAAACAAATCGTTAATAATAACCATTAAATAGATGCATAGCAAACCCGGAATACAATGCAATAAAAACTACTACCTTATTTTCTAGAGGAATCTTATAAATTTAATCTTTTCCATTTTAAGGTCTAATCTGATGTTATTGCATTACATTGTTATTAAAAAAAAGTCTGCAAGAATTTACTGCGTTTTTTAGTGTGCTACAAAACTCGTTTTCTTTAATCACATGGAGATTTTCAGTAAATCCCAGATTTGTAAAACCAAAATCATGAAAAATCTTTTATAGTCCCATTGAATTTTTATGGAACGAATCGGACTCTATTAGGTTAATTTGAATTTTGGATATAATAAAATGAGTGAATGATTGTTTAAATATTTTTTATTTACAATTTTTTATTGACATCAAATATAGCAAATGTATACTTTATTGATATTTGTTTGTTTGTTAGTTTTGAAAGGGCGTTTAACACCCTGGTTATCAACGCCTGTTGGTTGTTGTTGGCTTTGGTAAGTCCTAGTTGTTCCATAGTCATAGCTTTGGTAGGGTGTACTGATACGCACCAATGGGACTCATTTTCGTTAGATTTGAAATGTTATCTAGCTAGGCAATTATAATTTGTTTAATAATCGTTACGATTATGGAAGTATAAATAGATAATTATAATAATTAAAGGCTGGTTATTAAGTTAGTCTGATGGATGAATTTAATAACTCTTTCTATTACGGATTCGTCGTTTATCAACGCCATTGGAACATTAGTTGGATTATAGGGTAGGAACATCTTTATTGATGTTATGAGAAAGAAACAAAACTTTTCTTTCCAATATAGGTTATAATATACACGAGTTATATAGAGTTCATGTTGAATTTTATTGATAATTTTATTTTGGGGGATATAATATAATATTTTAAATGGGGAGGTGGCCAGCCATTTAACGGCTATATTTCTATTTCAAATACGTCACGTATACAGGAAGTAGTCATGAAGATATAACGAAAAATGAAAAATAAGAGAAAGATACAAAAATATGATAATAATAATAGCTATAATAATTTTCTAATTTAGGAATCACTAAGTAAAACTAGAATGATACATATCGTTACTAATAATACGAGTATATACTGAAGAAAATATAGTTAGAGTAGTTAATACAATATAGGATATAATAACAATGATTGTCAAAGAAGTAACTAATAATAAGTAAAATTAGATAGAGTATTAAAAAAAATTACAAAGAAATAAAACCTGTACATGTTTTAAATTAACCGTTCTTTTTTTTTTTTAATTGGTCATAAATTCTACTCTTTTACTCAAGTAGAAGAAAGTAGTTAATTACTTTTTAAATGTTCAATAATTCAAGTAAAATAATTCTGAGTAAAAAAAAATGCTGGTTCGTCAAGCATTTTTCCTCACGAAAATAATTTCTATGATGCCAATTTTTAATTTATGGCATAATAACATCAATTATGAATTAATAGGATTTTTTTCACTCATACCTTGTTTATTTTCCTTCTTATTTTTTTTTTGTTTTATTGTTTATTATTATTTATTTATTAATTCCTTATTATTAATTTATGAGTGGGTAGCTCACTATGCTACTAACTCCAGAGATACGGGTTCGAATCCGGCTGTAACAGATAATTATTTTTTGTTTCACTTTAGCCATGGAACAGCCCTGTGGGTTACACCCAGCCTCATAAAGTTGATACTCTTAATTGGGTAAAAACCTGGCGTTGGATCATGATTCTGATCAAATCACCTCCTTGCACAATCATTGTCTAGTAACAGTACTTCCTTACAAAGCAACGCACCCTTAAGCCTTTATGGGTTGTAGTGGTACATTTTTTTTTTAATTATTATTTATAATCATTATTGCTTGTTTTTCCCATGAAAAAGTGTTTATGTTTTTTAGCAAGCGCAACTAAGGCCGAGCAAGTAGGCCTTTTACGCAAATCCGGCCCAGTTTACAGGAAAATCCCTTATTTTTTCATTATTTACAACTTTTAACTTTTTTATCATGACCTCAGATATCTACGTCCGCTGATAATAGAAAGGTCTACAGATAACAGTCACTAACCTCCTGGAATTATCAACACCATATTTTCCTGAATAACTTTTCCTTAACGTGAGTAAAAGCGGCTTATATATAGCATATTTTGTCAAATTATTACTTTCTGCATAAAGGGGAGTACAGTGAGCACTGTGCGTGTAACCAACAATCTACTGTAATAAAAGTTTGAATATAAATAGTTTCAGTTAAATTTTAAGTCTTTTTTATTTTTTGATCGTGCTAGAATTTGAGTAGGCATTGTTCCCTGAAATGCTACTTAAACAAAAATATAATAATCAAACATTTTTTTTTTTTTTTAATAAATCAAATGGTATCCTTTTTAAGTCTCATCACTCAATCTTAAATATAAATTTACACCTCACATACACATTTAATGATGTTTTGCAGGCTATTCTGCCCAGCTCATTAATTACAATTCAAATAACCCAATTTGGCAACAATAGCATTTTTATGTATTAACAAGGTTAAAAATAGTTTGTTTATATGATAGTTGATAGTGTAAGTTGATCTAAAATTAAAAGTTTAAAAATTAATGAAACTGTGACAAAATGGGGTAGTTTGATTTGTAATTAATGACCTGGGCAGAATAGCCTGCAAAACATTTGCAAATTTGGATGTGAGGTGTAAATTTATATTTAAGATTGTCCTTGAAGATGGCTGAATTTGCCGAAACGTTGGTATAATAAAGAGCGTTGATACTTAACAAGGATGCCAAATGATTTATTTAAAAAATAAATAACATTCTCAAGAAATTGAAAAGATGATTATATATAAAATAATCAAACATTCTTATGAGAGAAAATGATTAATTTAAATTAACTTTATTAAAAGTAAAATTAGTAAGCTTAATACAATCCAATGCTGTCAAAAGATGTACCCTTTACTCCCTAAATCGAGAAAAACGCAGTATATGACGAGAGAATGTTTCCTAAGAAAATCACATTCATCTGCATTATTAACGTATAAATTATAAGTTATGAAAATATTATTTTCACCTGTATAAACATTTTTTTTTCTGAAATTGCGTGAATTATATTATTTATAAAAAAGATAAGTTATCTGCATTTTCACTCAAGAATTTATCCAACAATTTTCTAAGGTGAAAATTTTAAGATCTCAGCAATAGAGTATTTCTAAAATTGAATACGTTTTAACCATTTTCTAAACATGGAGGATATTTATGCACATCAATGTTTTTTCATTTCCTGCTCGAATACAAACTTACCGAACCGCTGGTTGTGAGCAAGCAATAAAAAATAAATTAAAAACTTCGTTATTAGTTTTAAAAGTAAACTAAGTTTATGATGGTGGATGGTTACAATGCGTTAACAATAAATTGTTCGGTGGCCAACTTTTCTGTATGTAAGATTTACATTACTTTCCTTTTTAAAGGAAAAGGAGAGTAGTCAAATGCATACTATGTTTCAATATCAGGTGCATTCCAGTGAAGTATGGGTGGACTGTTGAATGTATATGTTCAAAACTATTTTTTATTTCTCAAATCACTTATTAAGTTTTCGGGTTCAGGCTCATGAAGGAAATTTCCAGACCCAACTTTTGATAACAGCATTCCGTACATGAGTTATGTTAAATATTCGTTCTGGATTTTCTCTTTCGTAAGTCAATTCAGAAAACATTTTTTGAGGTTAATAAACTTCCAATTGAATGTAATTTATATTAAATTATCATATTATAGTACAACGTTTTGGGACCACTGTCCCATATTCATGTACTTTAAACCTACAACAATAATAAACCATCATAATAACAATCTTCATCCTTATGTATTATAATTCATACAATTATATTCACCTCGTAATTTTTCATAATTTGAATTTCATATAGGAAATAATGTCACATCTTTACACTATTTTCACTTTTCTACCATTACTTATTTGTGCATTCTTCACTTCTCCTAAGCACAGCCATTACTCTATATTTCTTGTTATCTCTTTGGACCTTATCTCATTTCCAGAGAAACAGGTTATCTACCTGTTTTTTTAAAGTCCTGCTTTGTATTTAACATTAAATTTAGTGATTTTTTTCTAAACCCGTTTATTTCTTCTGATTTTTATGTTTATATTTTGAGTCTATTTATAATGTCGGCGTAATGTGTATTTAAGTGTTTAGTGTCAGTTTTGTAGTTTACTGTGTTTTTGTTATATGTATGGCTTCCTATAATAATAATAGATAATTAGATAAAATAATAGATTATTTTTGGGTTTTCAAAGTTGAATTCATGGTTCAATTTTATGCTTAAATATTTGATTTTCCGACAGTTTTTTAAAGATAGATTTTTGCTAACTTTAATTTTTTTATCAAATGTGATGTATATGTTGTTGTACTGTCTGTTCGTAAATATGAAAAAAGTTGTTATAAAGAGAAAACGCAGTATGGCTGATAATTTGATTTCAATAATTCACTTTGGCGTTTGTTTGTTTTTTTTTGGGGGGGGGGGCAAGAAAGTGTATCATGAAAGAATAATATAATTAACTATTTGTTCCTAAGTCCACAGTACACGGAATTCTACACCAGACATTGCGAGCGATCGACTTGTAGGACACCCCGCTCTATAATTTTCGTTGTAACATGAGACAAATGTATGTTTTTTATTTTTCAAACGTGTACAGTGACCAATAGTAATTTCAATTATTATATAAACCATAAACAGAAACATTGATAATTAATAATTAGTCGATAATAACTTCGGTTTCAGGTGATAATGGGAATTCATGCAGTTTTATAAAATGTAGTGATCACTTTATAAAGTTTCATGTGTTTGATACTTATATCTATCAACGTATATTGTAACATTGGCCAAAACTGGAAATAGACATTATCCAAGCATTCCTACCCTATTCGGAAGCAAGCTATAAAAATAAATTAAAACTTCGTTATTAATTTTAAAAGTTAACTGAATTAATTTGAAATAAATTTATTATGATGGTAGATGGTTAAAGTGCGTAAAAAAAAGTGTTACTGTAGCATTGATTTATTTTATCTAATCTTTAAAACATTTTCTTGAAACGAGCAATGGACGATGTATGGCGATGGGGTTAAAATTCTTCTAGAGATCTTAACATCAAAAAAAATTAGAAGGGAACTCTTTTGTAGGGGGATATACGTTTTATACTATTTAACACCTTTACTAAAATTAAAATATAGTTAGTATTTAATGCATATAACCAATTATACAGATCATTAAGAGTTTTGTAACATTATTGAGAAAGTTATTCTCGCGCGTTTCATATCATTATTTATTAAAACACCCTTTCACAAAAATATCTAAAAAAACAACTCTAAGTATCTGGTTCTGCCTTGTATCAGGAGTGATGCTATTTCATTTTATCGTAGGAGTGAGACTTTTTTTTTTACAAAGTATTGCTATTTTTTTTGTATTTTTATGACTGAAATGTGACTAAAGAATATTATAGCAAGAAACTTTTGGATCCATAGAACTTCAAATATAAAATATACTCTCCATGTTAATGCAATGAGTTCCCTATCTTCTGCCTCTCCAAAGAAAGCGTGGACTATTGAAAAAAATATCAAAGTTATGGACAAAGGTGGACGAATTAAATGTTTCGATATATAAATAACAAAGGCATTGGATCTCAAATGAGGAAGGTCCTGAGTGATATCCTTTTTCATAAGAAATAAAATGTAATATAAAACTTCCGTTTAGTTCGAAAGTATTTTATGAATGTAGCTAAATTATTTTCTAGCCAAATAGAAGGATAAAAACTTTACAGATGAACTCTTGTAAGTCCATGATATATTAGGATGTTGGATGCCCATTTTCAAGCATTTGTTAAACTCCCTGTTTTTTTGCAGAAAATCTGGGTGCAGTATGAGACCATCCACGACACAAATAAAAAAAAAATTGTTATAGTAATTAAGTTATAATTTTCGGATGTAGGAATACAAAATACTTCGTATTCACCCATTTTCATCAATTTTACTACAACAAAGTTTAAATTTGTGGATCTGATAGTACAAGAGCCGGGACGAAAAAAAGGGAGTTATCTTACCCCAATTTTTGATTACTTTAATGAAAACTAGGTATAATTATTAGTCAAAATTGATGAGTCTGCCAAGTATAGGTAGGGGGAATAAAAAATGGCGGCTGTTTCAAAACCATAAAAAAACATTAGTTTTTCATTGGAGCTCTATATCTTAAAAAAAACAACACTAGAAAATCTAAGATAATATTATTTAAAGTAGAGCAAATTTGCTGAAATATTAACCCTAAAAGAGCTATTTACGTCCAATAGTTCTCGATTTATAGCTTTTAAAAAAAATTTTTAATTTCTTAAAAATCTACTGAAAGATTAGTAGTTAGTTAATTTATTTTGAGAAATCTATATCTCAGGAACTATGTGACGTACAGATGTCTATTAGCACTCAAATTAAAGCTCGTTTAATGGATTATAAAGATGTTTATGACCTTTACCTTCGTAGGAATAGTAGTTTTCATGATATTTGCTAAAATAAATTGATTTGTAGTTGTTCGGACAATAAGTTTGATTTATGAAAAACTTCATTTCAGAAACCATCATAAACTACTTTATAGCTCAGTAAACTAGCTTTAATTTGAGTGCTAATAAACATCTGTACGTCAAATGGTTTTTGAGATATAAATTTTTCAAAATAAATTCACTAACTGCTGATCTTTCAGTACATCCCATACATTTTTCCGAAACGTTGCTTTTTAAAAAGGTATATCTCGAAAAATATTTAACGTAAATAACTCTATTAGGGCTCATATTTTAGCAAATTTACTATTCTTTAAATGACGTTCTCTTAGGTTTTTCTTGTGTTGTTCCTACTTTTTATTTTACGTTTTGGCTAGTAATTATACATAGTTTTCATTAATATAATCAAAAATTGGGGTGAGATAACTGCCTTTTTTCTCCTCTTAGGCTCTTGTACTATGAGTTGTTATCATTTTATATCTTCCTACAGTTTATTAAAACATATGTTTATATTACGTACTGCATGTTCAAAACTCGATTAACACTCGCCTTTTTAATTTAACTTACATATACATAAAGTATACAGTAAAGAGAAATATGCAAAAGGTGTGCAAAATTTCTAATTCGAGTTTGGCTTATACGATTTTAATTAAACCAGGACTTAGTCTCCGTGATATAGTGTAACAAGGCTTAAATGCCAAATCTTCGAAAATCTTAATCTAAAATACCTTTAATTTTATTTATATGAATTATTCAACCATCTTGAAACTTTAATAATAATATAAAACTGATATGAAGATGAACTATGCAGGAATTCGATTAATAACTAAAGGAGAAAAATGAAGAAATGTATCCAAAATAGAATATATAATATATAAAAATAGAAATCGAAGCAGTTTATAGCTTGGAAAATCAGAGAGCCAAGCGTGACTGACCTCTCCCTATTCCAAACATATTTACACGGTTTTGTTATGACATTCTATTCGTATAAACAATGTTGATATTCGTTATTCACAACTCGAGAAACCTCAAAATATGAACTTTGATAACAAGAGAAATATAAAAATTATTGTTTGAAATATTAGCCTTCATTGCTAAAAATGTTTGAAACATTAATAAGTGAATGTTATGTGATGTACACCACATCAGATTTTTGTTCGGATTTAGGAAATTTCGAAATGAAACTCCGTAGGTTTTAGTTTTGGCGAATAAAGTGAAGTCAAATGCAGTCATTTCTCCAATGCACTTAACTCTGAAATTTCTGATAAAAAGAAATGAAAGTTATAACATAAATCCGAAAGCGTAAATCGCATAAAAAAAATAAAGAAAGACATTTTTATTGTTCTTGATGAGTTGTATGCAAAGGATGAAGTATATTGAACGAATTCATAGGATAAAAGTGTTAAGAATTCAATTTTCCTCCATAATTCGTCACCACGAGAATGCGTCAATGTGACAGACACTTGTGTATCCTCATCTGGACGTAAAGAACTACAATGTGGTTTTGGAAAATTAATGACAGCTCTGATAAAAAAATTCACTTATACAATGAAAATCGTTTGTATAAGATTCTTTAATATCTCATTGAGAATGATTCTCCATTTCTATAAGAAATTTCAGAGTTTGGTGCGGTGTAGAAGGGGAGCGATGTACCATCGACTTTAGTACCAAAACAAAATTAATTAATAACTAAGATCTCCCTAGTTTCATTTAGAAATTCCTGAGCTCTAGAAAAAAAAAAAAGGAATTGTCAGTCAAGTTTTGGAGATCCTGCATATTTTTCAATAAATAGAGAAAGAAGACATTTATTCCAACTAAAGTACTTAAGTGGAAATGAAGAAAGAATAAGATGAACTTTGAAATATCAGAACGCTTTTGATATTTATTCTTGTTTGTACTTGTCATCAAATTGTTTTTTCATATCATTTCTCAAAAGACTAAAACTATCAGAAGGAAGTAATAGCGCGGTAAAACTATTGCACGCTAGTGATAAAATTAAAAATAATTAAGGCTTTTAACGTTTGAATAATAATAAGTATTATGACGTATATTTAAAAAAAAATAGATTAAATTTAGTAAATTAATCCAAGTTTCGAAATTTCGCAGGAGATCAAAGAAACTCAAGAAATAATGATATTTTAATAAATTTTTTTTTTTTTTTTTTTTTTTACATAGAGAAAGAAGGAATATGAATAAATACTGTCTGAACTTTAGTGTTATCAGATATCTGTCATTTTGTGGGTGGAATTAATTAATTTAAGCATAATGA
>NW_027105398.1:701553-702192 GCF_000696795.3 Halyomorpha halys | reverse complement strand
TTTTGAAGATTTCCACCGACCCTCGTAAAAAAACAAACAAAAAAAAACACACATATATATGTATATTCATACATGTGAATTCCCATATATTATCATCGCTCCGGATTTAAGTAAAAGAATTTTATATTGTTTTAACTATCCTATAAATTTGTGGTTATTAAAATACTTTAATCAATATATTTTATTGGAAGATTATTGATTGACCGTGTGTATAGATGAATGGAATATGAGTAAATACCCATTATTATTACAATGGGTATTTACTATTTGAGTTTTTTCGACCGCACCTGGACCATATTCCATTCATCAATATATTTTATTAGTTTGTACATGTACACACACAGATATGTATGCCCCAATATATTTATATGGAACCACAACTATCCAGCATAGAATACTGTTGTTTTATGTGGTAGTAGCCTCGAGTCCAACATCGTCTACTGTGTTAGTGAATTATTATCAGAAAATGTACTGTGGGAGATATGATTATAGATAGTGCGTGACCTAGGGTGATAAACAATTAGAATTGCTGACGATTAACAAAGTAAAATGTTATTTATATTTTCTGTTTTAATGTTCTTCAATGATTTTAAATAATATATGTTATAAATTTATTGTACTATTTTACACCTCTATTGT
>NW_027105398.1:693590-699833 GCF_000696795.3 Halyomorpha halys | reverse complement strand
GCTAAGTAATTGAATAAAATAATTTTTGATCCTGTGTACTCTAACTACAAAGCGACAAGATATAATTTATGTGTTCTGTATGAAATAATGTAATTTTAGGAAATTCGACCATCAAGCTTTGGATTAATAAATCTACACTATTAAACAAGTTTTAAGCATAAAATCACGCTCTGTATGTTTATATAAAATATATTTTCTATTAAACTCTAACCCAACCTCATAACCCTGTGCAGTTTAATATTTTATTATATGGAATTCTTAAATAACACTAGTTTAGACAAAACTTACAGAAGACTAGAAGAACTAAGAGTAACATCATGCTTCGGACTGTAGCTGCATTGATAGTCCCTTCCTATAACGAATTTCCTCCAAATATGAACCATCCTGAAACCCCCACTTAAAGATAGGTTCCTACGCACACAAACAAGGAAAATAATGAATCTGTAAAACTGCATAGTTTTAGATAAAAGTTTTAGAGCGAAATGAGGACGGCTAAAAGTTATTTAATCTAATGAGAGCGCAGCTCATTCAGGCTAATTTCATATTACTCCACATTTAAAAATGTGTCCGTAAACGGAATTCCAATCTGTAAACAGAATCATTATCAAGAATATTGAATATGAATCATGAATATAATTCATTATTTTTTTTTTAAACTATTTTTGTATTCAAATAATATCTTGCAGCCTAGTTAATTATTTTTAAAAAGTGACTTATTGTCAGTATGCCAAGAGTATTAAATTTTATGCCAAACATTAAATATTGATAGCATGATAGCATTAGTTGTTCGTAAAATATGAAATATCGATTTTGTAAAGTGATATTCCTGGCAAGTCAATTTTATAGAAAAAGTTGCAGTAACATTCTATGCCTACCCAAAATATGGAATTTCAATTTTGTACGACGTTTTGTACCTCAAAATGTATGTTTCCTTTGAAAACTCGAATTAATTTCTTTTCACGATCGCATACTCGCTGTTCTCGTACTAGGTGTTTTGAGTGTAGAAATGAGGGACTTACAGCTCGGCAATGCACCGGTTTGAACTGCAGGCAGAGTTCAAGGCATTTAGAACCAATAAAAGTCAATGCACAGGGTGTGAGGCGGAGAATAGTATCCCAGAGACAGAATAAGTCAGCAAACGAATCCACAGAAGCGCCAGAGGCGACCGCACGTTAGTAATTAACGAGAGGAGAGAGTAAAGTGATCTGCCAATCATTTAGATAAGGGAAACAGTGATATGCCTCGTGAAGACAGAGAGCTACATTACCATCCGGACCGGGCGGCAATGGAGAAGTTCAGGAGCAGAGAGAGGGTACTCCAAGTACAGGTATACCAATGTCATTTGGTCACCTTAAGTGGGCCCTATAGCGAGGAGGGAAAAGCCGAATTGATTCGGTGGGAGGCAAAAGAAGAGCACTTATGTGTAGTATGTGGTAAGAAAGATGCCGAAGGAGTATCACATGATAATATGGTGCGATCTGTTGAGGAAGGTAGGTGAGAGAATGGGAACTACTCGAATAAATGGCAAATTGGGCAAAGGATTGGGAGTAGGAAATATAGTTGTCAACTGGTAATAAGTGACGAGGGAACAATTGAGCAGGCAGTGGGCTGGAGGGAATCGATTCTTTAGAAATACTAAGAGATATTTATTTTATTATTATTATTTTTTTATTTTATTTTTTTAGGAAAAACGCTCCCATTACATTCCAACGATTTATGGTTGAATTTTTTGGGTGACGGGAACGGGAGTGAATGGAAACCTGCTGAGTAGTGCAAGCTTAACCTAGCTAACTGGTCTTTCACACCCACCCCACTATAAAAGTCAATAGTTTAATAGCAGTATTTTAGGTAGTAAATTACAAAATAAATATCATCAACAGAACCAGTATTAGAAGCCATTGCTATGACACAATGACAATGTAATTAAAAATGAAACTGAATAATATAAAATCATTATACTTTATGGTTATATATCTGTACTGATAATAAAGGATTTAAGTCTAAAAAATGTTGATGTTGAGTTAAGTACATAGTCAGACTCAGAAAAAATTCTCTATCCATTGGTATAAAAGATTTAAGTTATATATTATGATAATAACCTCGTTAAATCTGTATCGAACGGATAAGTTTTATACAGAATTTTTTTTACTTTATTTTTCTCATCTCCTGAGAAATCAAGACTATGGACTTAATTCGTTTATATTTATCAGTACAGATATACATTGACCAAAAACGCTGCCAAATTTTTTTACATCATGGAATTTATGGCTAATTCCTTGATACAATCAATAAGTCAGTAAGATACACTACGAAAATATTATTTATGATCATAGTTTTGGTTTTTTCTGATTTGAATTATTTTATGAATATTCCCATTTCACTTCTACAATACTCCAAAAAAGAAATAAGCATACTATGTAATATTATAATATCTACTACCATTCTATTATAGAGTTTCTTTGTTATACTTCATATATGTGTGTTTCAGCATTCCATTTGGTTTTATTTCTAGTAATATTATCAAATGAATTGAAAGAATTATTACCTACCTACTTCGACAGGAATATTTATTGTACATTTAAGAATGTAAATTTTCACTGCTATAAAATAAGTAATTAAATAATTTTATTATACTGTGTATTATGACTCATTCTGCAGAACGATAAATATTTCAATGAAACTTTTCCGAAACTACAATATCAATATTTTGCCTAAATGAAAAATGAATTTATTTACATGTTGGTAAAGATTAAAAAAAAAAAAATAATGTTATACTTATACATACTATATGTGCATTGGAACATTTTAATAGCACATTCTACATAATACAATGGCACCTCCACTTCTCCGTTCACAGCGGACGCTTCACTAATCCACCTTAAAATGCCTCCGGTAAAGACAAGGGTTATGCAATTTCTAACATTGTACTTGACAACTATTTTCTACTGGAGGGTGCAAAAAAAAAAAAAGTCTCATTCAGTCTATTCACATACTTATCAACTACTTTACCTATTTGGACACGTATTGTCAAGGCCTTCTGTTTAAGAGTAGCGAACATTATTAATTGGAGTCAGATCTTACACAACCCTCTAGACAGTAGAAAACCCTAAAATCCTGTTTGAAATACCCCTGTTAAAGCCACCTCAAATCGACTATGTCTTTTTGTTGGAAGGCTTTAAAAATGAACAAAACACAAACTGGCTCAGATTAAACATTTATTTGGTTCAATTTAAACATGGTAAAAAACTAACATAAATAAAACATACAAGCTAAAATAAAAAGGCCTTTCAGACAAAAATAAAATTAGATAAATAAATTAAGAAAACAAAAGAGACAAATTTACAAACAATATAATTATGTAAAATAAATACTGCTCGACTAAAAGGTTGGTCCACTCCGATAGGTCAGGAGAAGAGTGCTGCCGAGATGTGTAGCTCTTGTTGCTAAATAAATCGCTGCAATGTCCAGAGTTGGTGTAGTGACTCATTGATGGTCCGAATATCCAACAGTCGTGTAGTATTAGGCGAGCCGACAAAATGAACGCAGACAGGGCAGCAAATGACGCTACCAGGGCCAATAATTAGTCGGAACTGCAATTAATAAAGTGGAAACACAGAAAAGGTCTGGTTCCGAACTGCAATGACTCACTAACTCACTAAAAATATCCTAACTATTAAATTATAAGGGCAGACAGGGCTACTTAGACGCTACCAGGGCCACTAATTAGCCGGAACTCGTATTAAAGTCGAAACACAGAAAAGTTCTGGTTTCGAACTGTAATTATGACTAAAACATTCAAAAAAATGTCCAAACTATAAACGCAGACAGGGCTGCTTAGACGCTATCATGGCCACTAATTAGACGGAACTGCTATATTAAAGTCGAAACACAGAAAAGGTCTGGTTTCGAACTGTAGTGACGACTAAAACACTCAACAATGTCCAAACTATTAAACTATAAACGCAGACGGGGCTGCTGAGGACGCTATCAGGGCCACTAATTAGACGGAACTGCTCTAAAAAACTAAGATGGTCGGTCCGTTGCTAGGTGACGCTTCTTAGCAACAATGATCACCCCTAACAACCGTCTCTATTACTCATTATTACAAACAAATATCAACAAATAACACATTTTTCTTTTCAAATGACTAAATCTAAATAAAACAATACAAATAAAAATAAATGTAACTAAATTAAATACTAATAAAACTATATAACTAAAACTATAAGACTAAATACTAAAAATACTATTTACAATTATTTACAAGGTAATTTATATATTATGGCGTTAACAACCACTAAAATACAGTAATTCTTTATCACAAAGAAGATCAAAATTGTATTTTACCTTGATTTAAGGACCATTCTGACATACACCCTCACAAGAAACTCTTATTACCAAAGTTGTCAGTGTATGTACTCTTTAGTGTAGTCAATGTATTATAAAACGATGCATTTTTTTTTTTTTTTTTTTGTAAATAGATTACATATAATTTTATTTTTATCAATTTTAGTTTATACTTAACTATTTTTTGTACTATTACTTATTTTTATTTTTAGTTAATATGTACATATGGTATGATTGTGTTCTTACATCCCTAATACCCACTCTCCTTGAGTGTGGCAGAGTTTATTTATGGAAAAGTTTCTCAATTCCATTTTAAACAATGGGCTTTCGAGTCAACCTCAAACATTTAGAACACAATATTGATATGATGTTTTTTGGTGAAAACCTCATAAACATTATACAACTTAATATAATAATAGTTCTCATTTAATATATAATAACTCCCAAAATGGGATACGCTGGAACACCCCAAACACTGGAGTGCCGTAAAAAAATGCCACTTTCTTAAAATATTTTGAATAAAAAATAATACAAATTAAAATTAATATAGCAATAAATTCTAGTATTCACATACCCAATCGCTTTAAGGATTAATGTTTAAGAGCAGAATGTAAATTTTACATTTTTATAATTTATTTCTTTGCAAATTATTATATTTTTGTATATAGGAGTTAGTCAATCTGTCATAATAGTACAAGAGCCCTCTTTATACTATTAAAGTCTCCTTCAATTAAGAAGAGAAAAAAGGCAGTTATCTCACCCCAATTTTTGATTACTTTAATGAAAAGTATGTATAACTACTAATCAAAATTGATGAGTCCTTCAAGTATAGGTAGGAGAAATAAAAAATGTCAGCTGTTTCAAACCGATAAAAAAAATTAATGTTTCATTCGGAGCTCTATATCTTAAAAAGTAACAACACAAGAAAACCTAAGAGAACGTCATTTAAAGAAGAGTAAATTTGCTAAAATATGAGCACTAATAGAGTTATTTACGTTAAATAGTTAAAGAGATATAGATTTTTAAAAAGCAATATTTCATAAAAATGTACAGATTGTATTGAAAGATCAGTAGTTAGGGAATTTATTTTGAGAAATTTATATCTCAAAAACCATTCGATGTACAGATGTCTATTAGCACTCAAATTTAAGCTAGTTTAATGGGCTATTAAATAGTTTAAGAAGTTTATCTTGGCAGGAGTAGTAGTTTTCATGAGCCAAATTTATATTTATACGCGAATAGCTTAAAAAATACTTCCCCTACGAAAATACGTGTCATAAACTACTTTATATTAAGTTAAATTTCCTTTATTTTGAGCCCCGGCAGATTTGTACGTCACATGGTTCTAGACATATATTTATTCAAAAATCAAACATTTTATCCGAACAAGTAGAAATTAACATTTTGTGAATTTATTTTGTCAAATATCAAAAAAACTACTATTCATTCAAAGATAAAGGTTATAAACTATTTTATGGTACATTAAAGAGACATAAGTATCTTAAAATAAATACACTAAGTACTAATCTTTCAGTAGATTTTTATGAAATTTTGCTTTTTAAAAAGATATATCTCGAGAACCTTTGAACGTAAAAAGCTCTATTAGAGCTAAGATTTCAGAAAATTTACTGTGCTTTAAATAATATCCTCTTAGGTTTTCTAGTATTGTTTGTAATATTAGCTCCGAGAGAAAATTTTTTTTTTATTATTTATTTATTGTAATTTACAACTGTACAAAATAATACAACAGGTAAATATGTAGTATGTTTCATATACACTTGAAAATCTTGGGAAGGAACCACCCATTGGTTGTACTTCAAACATTAATTTAAACTAGAAGGTCCCGTGGCCATCTTCTTTTCAGACGCCTCGGAGGATTATCAGGGATTGTTAAGG
>NW_027105398.1:636158-692120 GCF_000696795.3 Halyomorpha halys | reverse complement strand
ATTTAAGTTTTCTGTTAAGTTCTGGAAATGTTGTATTCTGTGTTTTCTAATTTCTGCTTTTAATCTGTTAATCAATTTATTGTAATGAGTTTTGTCCGAGGAATGAAAAATTAATTTTTTTTTTTCACGTTTTGAAACATCCGCCATTTTTTGTTCCCCCTACCTATACTTGGCAGACTCATCAAATTTGACTAGTAATTATACATAGTTTTCATTGAAGTAATCAAAAATTGGGGTGAGATAACAGCTTTGTTTTCTTTCCTGCTCTTGTACTATACTTTTCATAAGAAATATGTCGATCGATGAAAAAAGAGATCGATAGGTATTGTCCCAGAAATTACAGCGTAGATCTATTCCTAAATATATTTCTACTCCAAATACTTCCTAAAATCTCTGACAATACGGTGTAAAGTATTTTGAAAAAAGTAAATGATTGATTTAAAAATTTAATCAATTTATATTGTAAAATTGGAGAAGTTTGTCGGGGGGTGCGGTCAGCAAAGAACAACAGAGTTTCAGGTCTTCATCAGGGCTATAAAACAAAAGAGATTACAGCAACATTTAGAGAAACATACAATTGAAAAGGAATAGTATACAAACAAATTTAGAATTACACAAAATATTGAATTAAATCATAAATGATAACTGATAATTGAATAATACAAAATTTTAATTGATTGATAATCGTGGAATGGTATGGTAGTAGATTGAAAACAGTGACAGATGAAATATAATATCATGTAGGTAAGTAGATATGTATAATATAAGATATGCAAGTAGTGTCTAAAAAACTGAAAAACACACCCCCCGACAAACTTCTCCAATCATTAATCTACGATCAACTATCTACACCTCATTATATTGTAAAATTATTAGTTATATGTTTCAATAATTGTGATAAGTTGTTACATAAACAAAATAAAATAGACAGATCCATTCATTCTTTTTTATACATATAAAATTCATCAGTAATGACCCAAATAATATTTAATACTATAATAAGAAATACCTAACTTAAGTAGCATCTAATAAAGATATATCATAGAAATTGTACTAAACTAAAGTACATCTTTTTCGGTAAACAAAATTTTTTTTGTCTCAATAAATTAATGTAAATAAATATGTTATTTATTTGCTAAACTAGGGACGCACCGTCCCAGAAAAAATGTTTACCGGCCAGTCTTGTAGTCAGTGAGTCGGCA
This sequence comes from Halyomorpha halys, assembly GCF_000696795.3. NCBI lineage: Eukaryota > Metazoa > Arthropoda > Insecta > Hemiptera > Pentatomidae > Halyomorpha > Halyomorpha halys. Next base: position 690,918 of record NW_027105398.1, on the reverse strand, counting down.
ACTATTTGCCGGTTTTTTTCCGGCCTGTAAAATTCTTAGCGTGTGTAAACTTTCATTCTCTTTCATAGCGCAACAGAAATGTAAACGCGTTTTTTTTCCGGCCAATAAACTTCACAGTGTGTGCAAGAACACCACATGCCAAAATCATCGGGAAATAATGAAACATAATATAAAACGAAATCTTAAAATATTCACAGAAATCTATTCTAGATTTTCGAAAGTTTAATCAAATTGGTTTATACAGAAAAATAATTAAATAAACATCGACTATCATCGTTAATCGTAAATAATTTAGGAAGAATGTACAATTTTTATTTAGTGTGTATTATTTCAAGTAATTTTACTGCTGAAACTGCTGTGAAACTGATCGAACAATACTTTCATGTTACATGATTTATTTGGTTATAAATTCATAAAATAATAAAAATCACGTAATTTAGATTATTTGAAAAAATACCCAAAAAATGTAATCCCGATCCCAAAACGAATAATAAAAATAGTACGTTCTTCCTCAATTATTTACGATTAACTAAGATGTTTATTTAATCAATTTTATATATAAAAAAATTTAATTAGACTTCGAAAATCCAAAAAAGATTTCAGTAAATATTTTAAGTTTTCATATTACATTAAATTTCATCGTCTTGCTATGATTTTATTTCACTGTTTCACTCTTATAACTTTCTCTTAGAATTTACAACGAAGAAGCTTAATTAATGATTAAAATCTTGAAATTTTAAAAAATAAAATGAAAACATTTCCTTAATCATGAATCGTGCTATGACACGTGAATCTATGTCTTTCAACTGCGCACAAGGTTTGGTTCTAAGTAATGGTAGAGGAAAAGAAGCTTCCATCAGACAACATCCTTCTCTGTAATTATCAAATCTGTCAGTAAAATTGGAAATGGTTCTTACAGTCAAGGACTACAACCTGGACGAAGTGGTCTAACCTGTGTATTCAATCTACTGCCGCCCTAGCTAGTGAGAACATCTTATCATGTCGCTCTCTCAGACATATCTCTTTCTCTTAACTCTTAGCCACCTCGCTCTCACTGTGAGTATATTTCTATAAATGTTTTTCTATCTCACTGACACAATCAAATATTCTTCGCCTATTTCAATTTGAATATAGAATATTCTCCCTTTAGCTCCTTACAATTTTCTTCATTACTATTAAGATAACCTCTAGAGCTCTAGAAAATCAAGAAAGCCTATATTTCCCTCAAGATGATTTTTATTAACTATCTTCTGATTTAAAAAGATTAACAAATAATAAAAAAAAAAAATATGCCGCAATAAAACCATAAAAGGTGACAACTTTAAATATTGATGTCATGTTCTTTAAAATCCTTTCTGCAGGCTAATTGCCCATGTCATATATAACTTTTAATATCTTAAATCTAAAACTTTTCGACACAAATAATCTTCTCTTTTTCCACTTACAAACATCATTTATCAGATAAAGTTATATTGATGAGTAAAACTCATCAAACTTTTTACTCAGCAATATAACTATCTTACCCACAGTATAATTTATTTATTACTCACATTTATATTTATATAAATAATAATGTTATCAATCTACTAATATCTTATTCCATAGTTATTAATGAACTAGTTTATATTTTCATTTCAATGTAATGTATATTTTCAAATTTGTTAGTCTACTATTTATTTTTTCTTTGATAAAAAATAATAGTTGTTATCTCTTTTTGTTTTTATAACACTGATGAAGACCTGAAAATCAGGTCAAAACGTCGACACTCTCTTATCTCTTGTTTATTTGTGTTTTTTCTGCTGACTGTTCCTCCCCCCCCCCCGACTATATATTATATATCTACGGTCAACTATCTTCACTTTAATATGAATTGTATTAGTGCTATAAATGTAGCTAAAGTAAAATTATCTAGTCCTCGTCATGTCTGAAATAGTTTTAAAAAAAAAAATCGTAGTATTTAAAATTTTAGCCATAGAGAAATTATGTTACAAAAGTTGTTGTTGGAAGAGCACATTTTAATGAAATTAAATCATTTATATCGTCGGTACTATGCCAAACTTTAAGTTAAAAAAATTAGAGAAAATTGTGTTATAATTATGTTTCCATATTTAAGGAAGTTAACAATTTCTAATTTTAATATACGGAAATTGGTCATTTTGTGTTCTTAATTAGTTCTAAGATAGATCATTTTTTGGATTGCCATGAGAATACTCCGTTAAAATGTAATAGTACCCAAGAAAGCAAAACTTGCAGATACACCAGTCTTAACAATAATCGTATCAAATTATAGTAGTAAGCAGAACAGAAAGAAATAATATTGTAGAATACTTTTACGTCAAGAGTCCATAGGCAGTAATATTCGTTCCTGCCCTTCGTTGCCATTTTTGCAATGTTTCCTACTGAAGTAGATATCAAGTAAAAATTTTTACAAAGAAAATAAATATGGAAATGGTTCTTACAGTCAAGGACTACAACCAGGAAGAAGTGGTCTAACCTGTGTATTCAATCTACTGCCGTCTATTTACGAAAATCTGTTATAATTTAATCGCACATATTTCTTAATTTTTCCAAATAGTTATTCTCGTTACTCTTAATAATATTAATATGCCTGTTCTCTATGTCCTTAAATTAAAAAAAAAATTCATACTTAAAATTTAATTTACTATTTCTATTAATTGTACAATTGAATAGTTTTCTTATTATTGCTTCATTTAAAGAAAACCTAGACTGAGAGGACTAACTGAATAAATGAAGAAAAATATTTATGGCCATTAAAAAAACTGATTTTTGCACATACAAAAATTTAGAAATACAATCTTATTAAAATAAATAAAAAGAGCTTGTTTATAATAGTTGATTTACATAAAAATAATGTTTAATAATACCTGCCATTACTGTATATCTGGGAATTACTGGTAGCTTGAAGATATGTTGAATATTCCTCTCAGGGCCCTGTTTCATAATGACTCCTCTATGTGCCTCTGCCATTCGGCTCGGTTTTGGGCTGCTGCATTTCCAATTTCGGACTCCAAGCAGGGCCCTGTTCCTTAATGAAAGCTAATAGTATTAGTTCATAGTACAAGTGTGGTACTACAACTACACCACTAGTGTGGTAATAATACTAATACTTATTTTTTTTATGATAGGGATGACTATTCCTAGACATTACAGGAATTAAAAAATACTAAAGTACAAGTAACTATTGTACAAATCTATGTAATTGAATTAAGATAAAGCTATAAGACTAATAGTATTAGTTTGTGCTTTATTATGAAACAGGGCTCAGGTCTCGTGCGTCTTGTACCACGCCATCCATCCACCGGAGTTTTTCCAGGAAATGTAATTTTTAAAAAAGGAAATATGAGGCCATGGAAAAAAAATAATAAGGGAATAAGGAAAATAGAAGCTAAAGTGGAAGAAGCTATACTTTGAAGACTTTTTTTTTTATTGCTTCTTCATTACCATGAGAAAGGAAGCTTTGTACTCATGCAGGAACTAGAAAACATTTAGATCTACAGAATTAAACATTCCCATCTTAGGTTTTAGACACCACCGCACGAATTTGTGTTTGTGTATCAGTCAGTTTTCAAATACTTTTTCTTGAGTACACCCTTCCGAATGATAATAATTATTTTAAGCTGATGACGATTATATAATAATGTAATTAAGATTTTTAAAAAAGGACGAGTGTACCAACCCAAAATATTAATTTGAAAATGGAGGGAAACTGATTACTGTATATTAATATGTGTTTCAACTACCTAATCAAAGAAATTTAATTAACATTTATATTAAATGTTCAAGTGATTAACTTGAGCATTAAAACAGGATCCTTCCAAAGATACATTTTTTAAAAATCAAACATTTTACAACTAGAAATTATTGAAAGATCGCTGATTGACTGTGTGTATTTTAATGAATGGAATATGGTCCGGCTGCAGTAAAAAAAAAAAAAAAAACTAAAATAGTGACAACTATGTTAATGAGCCAACGTTTCGCCCCACGTTGCAGGGCTAAAAAAGATACAAACACTTAACTAAGTAAATGGAAAATTACAAGGGTATACGATGAAATGTAAAAATAAATAAGGAAAATAAAAGAAAACTGAAATAGTAACAGATAAAAAGAAGAAATTACAAACTAAGAGATGAAAAGGGGGATAAGAATGAAATCAAGAAAAAAAAAAAGGAAGAAAAGGAAGAGTGAACTGTTTGTGTTGATAGGAGTGAAGATGGCAGTTAAGTACTTCACATTTGCAGTAACAGCACTAGATTTTGTTTTATTTTTTCGCACATTTCAATTATCCTTCCTAAAAAATTAGAAACATTGACCGGATTTGCATATACTTTTTTGTTTAATGTACCCCAAACAAAAAAAAGACAGTGCAGACAGACCTTGAGAGTGTGACAATCACAAATCCAGTGCCGTACGGTCACTGTTCTTGGAGATGGATGCCAGGCAATGCCAAGTCTTAATTTGTTTGTTATAATATACTTTAATTATGTATTAAATTAGTATATTAAAAGGCATGAAACCCGCAACACCCACCCTCCGTGGTAGCCTTACTTTTCTCACCATTAAAACAGACACTTATAGGGATTACAAGTATTTCAAGATAGCAAAACAAAAAATATTAGAAGGCAATCCTTCGGGACGAATCCGCCCCATTAAAACCCCCAGGGAACGACTCTTCTCTATCAATTTCGAATTATTTGCTTAAAACGGGAGGAGGAGACTTAAGATAGTTAAATCGAGCAATATTTAAATAGCGCCTAAAATTGGAAAACGGTGTGAATTAAAATTATTAATAATTTAAAATAATTAAATGATTTAGATACATTTAATATCATTGGTGAAGTAGTTAAAACGCATATTAATTGAGTTATCATAACCTAAATAATTCATAAGAAAGAGCAAAAAAGCTTGAAAATAACATATATAATAGTCAAGTAACATAAAATTAATTATTGAACTAAAATATGTAGTTATATAAGTCAAAGGGGTGACAAAACTGATAATAATAAGAATATACCATGCAGGAAAAAATAAATAAGGAAAAAAGTAAATTGAAGATAAGAGAACTCACCAACTGTAGTTGATAATTCCTTAATGTGCAAGTTATACAGAACTCTCATTAAATAATTAATTTAAAAATAATAATTGAAAATAATAACATTATTCAAATAATTAATTATTGAACTAAAATATGTAGTTATATAAGCCAAAGGGTGACAAAACTGATAATAATATTTAAGAATATATAGATATAATTTCATTAATGACTAAATAATTATTGGATGATTAAGTAATCATAGAATTAGAAATTGAATAACAGATTTAAATGTTTGGTTACGTACAGAAATTTAAGTATTTATTAAAGATGAGAATATGAAAAGAATATGATACAAAGAATACTAATATAGTGTAATGGGCACATCCTCAACATTTATTTACAACCTGGAACACTAAAATTCCAACAAAAAATTTTAATTTTTTTGTTACTATACAAATTTGTATTTAGGCTTTCTCCATGTGCGAATAATGAATATGAATTTGCCCATGCTAAATATACAGCAGATTAAAAAATAATGTAACAAAGACTTGTATCGGATGAGAGATCGGGCACGCTCGGACGTCTTCGATTTTTCAGTCTCTAACCCGCTGTCTCTATTAATGCATATTTTATAACTGTTAATAACACATAATGGTTAATCATTTAAAATAAATAAAATTAAAGCTACTTTAGACGTAGATGTTTTGAAAATTCGGCATTTAAGCTTTCTTAAACTATTTGAATAAAACCTATATCTATATAAAACCTAAACCTATAACTATTTGATAAAACCTAGCTGTTATAAAAAAACTATAGAGCATTGGTTCCCAAACTTTTTTGTCCTACCGCTCCCTTTCCAGGAAAAATATTAATTGGCACCTCCTGGGAATCATTTATTTTTTAAATTTTAATAGCAATTAATAGAAAATATATATGTATTAAAGTTTTTAACTTTTTCGTCACCACACCACGGAAGAAATGTGCAGAAGCATGGCATGAAGAAAAGAGGAAGGGTTATAGCTCTGCAGTGGATACCAGGCCATGTTGGTAAGATGCTAAGGAGGAAGCTGACAAGTTGGCTAAGCTCGGTTGTGCAGAGAACCAGACTGTTCCAGCACTTTCCTACAGAACAGTAAAATCAATGATAAGCTCTTATTGTAAGGACAGAACAAACGCTAGACACAAAGTTCAAGCGGAAAGAAAGAAGTGGGAGAGCCTACTGCATAAGGATAAACGAATCCCCGGCAATCTTAGCAGAGCTGAAAGAGTGGCCTGTTTTCGGCTAGTAACAGGACCTGCTCCAAAAACACCTCTATTGAATTGACATCGTACATTCCCCGAAATGTCCTCTATGCAACATGAGAGACATGGATGGAGACCATCTTTTGGCGTGTGTTGGTCTAGATCTTCAGCAGGATACGGACCAACTAAGAAGAAAAGTAAAGTTGTATTGGGCTGCGAGAGGGAAAATGGCGTAATAGCCCACTTCTTATGGCATAGAAAAAAATATATTTTTCGCAAAATACAACAAAGAAAGGTGTAAATTAGAAACATTGAACGTGGAAATCATGAAACTATTTATTGAACTCAAAATAGAATGTAATACAAAAAAAGTTAAAAAATTTGAAATCATCTTATTGCATCTTAAAGCAACCAATTTAGTAATCCTCGGCTTTATTTTCGTCAGCAGTAATATTATTGACCTTGTAGGTATTCATCACAATGCACCTGTGGTTTTCAAGTATATGTTCAAGAAAAATTCCTCTGCAAATTATTAGTTTCCAGTTCATCAATTTGTGTTATGGCTGTCAGATAATCTTCAAAATTGTTCAGTTCTATACAACACCAGCTGGTATTGGCCAATAAGAGCCCTATTGTTATAATACAAGAGCCCAAGACGGGAAAAAGGCGGTTATTTCACCCCAATTTTTTATTACTTTAATAAAAACTATGCTTAGTTACTAGTCAAAATCGATCTGCCAAGTATTGAGAGGGGAAATATAAAATGGTGGCTGTTTTAAAACATTTAAACAATTTAATTTTTCATTCGGAGCTCTACATCTTTAAAACTGCCCACAACACCAGGAAACCTAAGAGAAGAACATTTAAAGTAGAGTAAATTTGCTAACGTAACTCTAATATCTATCTACGTTCAATAGTTCTCGAGGTAGAGCTTTATAAAAAGCAACATTTCATAAAAATGTACTAATAGATTAGTAGCCAGTGAATTTATTTTGTGAAATCTTTATTTCAAGAAGCATTTGACGAACAAGTGTCTATTAGCACTCAAATTAAAGGTTATTTAATGGACTATAAAGTAGTTTATTACGTTCATCTTCTTAGGAGTAGTAGTTTTTATGATATTTGCTAAATTGATTTATAATTGTTCGGACAAATTTTGATGTGCAAACATTATATTCGTATGCAATTATCATAAAAACTACTACCTTATGAAGATACGTGTAAAAAACTACTTCATAGTAAATTAAATAACCTTTATTTTTAGTGCTGGGAGACATATGTGCGTCTTATGCTTCCAAAGATACATTTTTCAAAAATCAAACATTTTACAACTAGAAGTTACTGGAAGATCGCTGATTGATTGTGTGTATTTTAATGAATGGAATATGGTCCGGGTGCAGTAAAAAAAAAACCTCAAATAGTGACAACTATTTTAATGAGCCAACGTTTCGCCCCACGTTGCAGGGCTTCGTCTGGGCTAAAAAAGATCCAAACACTTAACATAAAAAAAAAAGTAAATGGAAAATTACAAGGGTATACGATGAAACGTAAAAATAAAAGAAAACGGAAATAGTAACAGATAAAAAGAAGAAATATAAAAGAAATTACAAACTGAGAGATGAAAAGGGGGATAACAATAAAATCAAGAAAAAAAAAGGAAGAAAATGAACGAGACAGAATTTATATATGTTTTAATAGAAGGCTAAGTCAGAGTGAACAGTTTGTGTTGATAGGAGTGAGGTTGGCAGTTAAGTACTTTATATTTGAATAATTTTAAAAGAAACACTGAAGAAAATATTAAACTGAGGTAAACAATAAATGATAATAAATAATAATGTACATAATAGAGGGGTAGAAGAAATATGTAACAAAAAAAAAATTAAAATGTATACGGATAGAAAACAAAGAAGAAATAAAGTATATAAAATAGGATACAATATATATAAATGATACTGAAAGATAATATACCAAATGAATAGGGATACAGAGGTATCTAAATTATATAATAGAAAAATTAATAATAAAGTAATAAGTAATTAATGTAAGTATACTTAGGCTGGTAACATATGGATATAAATTAAAAATAAGATACATAAATATAAAAGAAAAAGGAAGGATAGTAGCTATAAAATATGATTAAATTAAGTATGGGGTGAGAAATTCTCATCAAATGTTACCAATTTTAAATTTAAATTATTTGAATAATTTTTTTTTTAACGTTTCAAGACAGTCACCAATTTTTATTCCCCCTCCTATACTTTGCAGACTCATCAATTTTCACTAGTAATTATAAAAAATGTTCATTAAAGTAATCAAAAAAAGGGTTAAATTATAGCCTTTTTTTCTTCCTGGCTCTTGTACTATTAGACATAGTTTCAATCCTCTTCCTTTACCATTCCCTCTTCATATTTATGCACAATTTAATTACATTTCTCCTGCTTGCAAGGTATTCTTTTTTCCTGCCTTTGGTATATCTTTACAAAATTACCGGCCTATCATTATTTGTATTTGTAAATATTTAAACTGTTGCAAGTTCCTCTTCGAACCATTCACTATTTCTTTTGGGAATCTTTTCTCGTAGTACTTGATCACCGGACTCTTTAATAATTTCCCTTAACTACTCTATTTCTATCCATCATCATTTGGTACAACAAAGTATTTTTATTGTTACTTTTTAATAACAATGTTATTTAAATCTTCATTTATTCAGCTTTTGGCTATGGGTGTACAATTATAATTTTTAAACAATTCTTGTTTAAACTACAAAAATAAATTAAACTTAAAAGCATCATGCAGTATTAAATTTTCGAGGGTGTTGCTTCCAATCTCAGAGAAATTCGTTTAGATATTTGATTAGCAGATTTATTGCCAAAAAAATTATAAATTCATTGTTTTCTATTCATTTCAGTTTTATATTTTTCAGGTGAGGAATGATATAAAAGAACTATCCGATTCGGGGATAAAGCCGTTCCCTCATGTCAACCCAAATAATACGGAAGATAAGAAATTAGATGATACACCACTGCACATTGCTTTGAGAAATGGTAACCTCAGCGAGATTACCACACATCTTCATGGCTGTACCAATGTTAATATTAAAGGATCTGGTGGTGTTACACCTTTACATTTGGCTGTTACAAAGGGCTACGAATCTATTGTGAAACTGCTGTTGTCAAAAAATGCAGAGGTAAACATGAGAGATGCTTCCCATGAAACACCATTATATCAGGCAGTTTCTAATAATAACTCCATTATAGCTAAGATACTGATCGATCATGGTGCTAATGTTAACATAAAAGAATTTTATGATAATACACCTTTACATATCGCTGCTGGAAATGGCTACGGATCTATAGTGAAGTTACTACTATCAAAGAATGCAAGTGCAAGCGTAAGAAACAGGGTCGGTGACACACCATTGCATGAGGCAGCATACAGTGGCAATCCCAGCGTATTTAAAGATATTCTTGAGCACGCTACAGATGTTAATATTAAGGGATATGAGGGTTGTACACCGTTACATATCGCTGCTCAAAGTGGTTATGAGCCTATCGTGAATTTACTACTATCCAACAATGCAAATGTAAATGTAAAAGACGACAATTATGATGCTCCTTTGCATCTTGCAGTTTATAGTAATGACTCGAATATTGCCAAGGTGCTTCTGGACCACGGTGCTGATGTCAATATGAAAGGATATAACGGTTATACACCTTTGCATATAGCTGCTGAGGAGGGCTACGAATCTATCTTGAATCTGCTGTTGTCGAAAAATGCATGGGTGAACGTGAGAGTTCCTTTCGTTAAAACTCCCATACATCTTGCTTTGCACAGTAATCACTCAAGTATTGTTAAAATACTTATAGACCACGGTGCCGATGTTAATTTTAAAGAACGTTTTCTTGGCAAACCTTTACGCATCGCTGCCATGGAGGGAAATGAATTTATTATGAATTCAATATCGTACATAAATGACACTGTATACATAAGTGACAGTGCCAATAGCAAACACATACATCTTCCAGATTATTATTATAACAAAGCCAATATTGCAAAGAAACTAATCGACAACAGCAATGCCGTTAATATTCAGCGATCTCCTGATGAAACAATGCTGCATATCGCTGATAAAATACGCTACAAATCACATTTTCATCGGAGAAGATCTTTTAAACCTGATAGTTTAATTCATCTTGCACTTTATTATAACAACCCTAATATTGCTAAGACAATTATTGACCATGGTGCTGATGTTAATGTTAAAGGTTCATATGACCTTACACCGTTACATATCGCTGCTTTGAAGGGCTACGAATCTATCGTGGTCTTACTTTTGTCCAAAAATGCTAGTGTAAATGTAAGAGACGAAAACAATGACGCTCCAATACATGAGGCAGCATTCAGTGGAAATTTCAATGTATTTAGAATTCTTCTCGATCACTCGTCTGACGTTAATATTAAGGGATCTTATGGTCGTACACTTTTACACTACGCTGCTAGGAAGGGCCACGAAGCTATCGTGAATATATTGTTGTCTAAAAATGCGAGTGTAAATATAAGAGATGATAACCATGACACTCCAATACATATTGCTCTTTATTACAACAATCCTAATATTGCCAAGATAATTATTGACTACGGTGCTGATGTTCATATTACAGGAAATCTTAACAGAACAATGCTACACCTCGCTGCAAAAAAAGGCTACGAGTCTATTGTGAATCTGCTGCTGTCAAAAAATGTGAATATAAACATAAAAGACGATGTGAATGAAACTGCAATATTCGGTGCGATATTCGGGGGGAATCTGAACGTGTTAAATACTCTTCTGGCATATCCTACTGACGTTAATGCTATAGGGCTTTTTGGTCGTACGCCTTTAGATATTGCAGCGCAGGAGGACAACGAATCTATTTTAAATCTACTGTTGTCGAAAAACGCTAGTGTAAAAACAAGGGATGATTTCAATAATACACCAATACATACGGCAGTTTTTAATAATAACTCCAATATTGTTAAGGTACTTATTGAACACGGTGCTGATGTAAATGTAAAAGGATATAATGGACGTACACCATTACATTTCGCTGCTGAGAAGGGCTACGAGTCTATTGGACGCCTGCTATTGTGCAAAAATGCCAATATAAACCTGAGAGATAATCAAAATAACACTCCATTACATTTAGCACTAAAAGAAGGCTACCTCAGTATTTCTAAGATTCTTCTCGACCATGGATCTGATATAAATATTAAAGGATATAAGGATCTGACACCGCTACATGTCGCTGTTGATAAGGGCTTCGAATCGGTAGTGAATTTACTGTTGTTGAATAATGCTAGTGCTGATCCCAAGAATCAGATTGGCATCACTCCATTGTATTTAGCAGTTATCCAAAAGAATTTCAACATTACTAAAATTCTCCTTCAATACGAAGTTAACGTCAATAATCAAAGGAATGATGGAACGACACCTTTAATGGTTGCTGCATCGAATGGCGATGAAGCAATTATAAATCTCCTTCTTTCGAGAAATGCTTCTTTAGAAATCAGGAATAAGGTTGGCAATGCGGCAATACACTTTGCAGCGCTCGGTGGACATGTTACAGCGATTAAAATGCTCCTTGAGCACGGAGCAGATGCTAATAGTAAGGGAGAATATGGTAAAACAGCTCTAAACTTTGTAATTTGGAAGGACCAAGGATATTCAATGAAATCGATCAATAATGAGTTTAAAAATACAGGAATCGCAGTTGAGAAATCGATGAAAGAATACACTATTACTGAAAATGCTCCCTTGGAAAATGAAATAGTTGTTGCAATGAAGACTCTTGTGGAACACGGGGCCAATGTAAATTCTCAGAATTTCCTTGAGCAAACAGTGCTACATGAAGCTGCAGCTATAGGCTATGTGCGAGTTGTTGGATATCTGCTATCCAACAATGCTAGCTGCAGTATCGAAGATTATGTTTGCTTCACCCCTCTGCAATGGGCTGCAAATAATGGAAATATTGATGTGATAAAGACATTGTTAAATTACGGTGATAACGTCAATAGAAAAGGGTGTAATGATGTCACCGCTTTACACCTTGCAGTCAGAAGAAATGATCTTGAACTAATTAAATTTCTTTTATCTAAGAATGCTGTTACAAATGTGATGAGTGAAGACGGGAGAACGCCTTTAGATTTAGCTCTTAATTCTTTTTCTAAAGAAATAATTGAACTACTCCTTACACATGGGGCGAAACTGGAAGATAATTCTGTCTTAGGATCGAAAATCCTCTTCGATGCAGTTTCATATGAGTTTGCAGAAATCGTTAAACTTCTGTTGGATAAGAGTGAAAATTTAGACTCCATTCCTACCACCATTCTGAATTATGCCATCGGGAAGAGGTTTTCAGAAGGAATTGATCTACTAATCTCTCACGGAGCAAACATTGTGCAGAAAGATATTCATGGCAACTATCCCCTCACTTCAGCCGTTATGTCGGGCAGTTCTGATACCGTTAAATCTATTTTAAAAACAGCAGCCATTAGAATCGATAAAAAGAATTTATCAATATTTCTAGACGCAGAAAGTGACATAAAGCTCCTTATACCCGAGAAAATCATCATTGAAATGAATAATGTGGCAGCCCTACACGTCGCTTCTTACAACGGTTTTAAGGATATAGTCGAACTTTTGATATTATACGGTGCTTCATTGGATGTTAGAGATGAACGGGGGTATTCACCACTCCATTATGCCTGTGAGAACGGCCGAGCAGAAATTGTGAAATTGCTTTTGGATTCTGGAAGCAATAAAATTACTGTTGATATTAACGGCACAACTCCCCTACACATCGCCTGCAGGAAAGGTCTGTTTGAAATTGCCGAATCATTACTTTCCGATCCACCAACTGCTATTAATCAAGCTGATAATAGTGGATACACACCACTTCATTTTGCTGCTAAGAGCAGATCACTGGAAACAGTGAAGTTGTTACTGAATCATGGTGCTAATAAAGAAGCAAAGACTATTGATTTCAAAACTCCACTGCATATAGCTACTATAGAGGGTGATTACGCAATATCGAAAATATTACTGAACACAGGAGCAGACAGAGATGCTGCTGATGTCGATGGTATGACACCACTACATTTTGCTGCAAAAGAAAGAGATATGAGTATGCTTAGTGTGATCGGTAACTCTGGAGCTTTCGTTAACAGTAGAAATATAAATGGTAGCACACCACTTCACCTAGCTTGCGGAAGGAGCTCGCGAAAACCAGTGTATGATCTGAATGCACAAGAGATACAACGTACAATTGTCGGACAGCTTGTATTTTTCGGCGCAAATATCGATGCAAGGGATTTCAACGAAAGGACTCCTTTACATATTGCCTCTAGAGACAATGGCTCGAGGATTATATACAGACTTCTAAATCATCAAGCAGACCCATCAAGTAGGGACGTGTTGCTGAACCAACCTCTTCATTATGCCGCGTTGTATGGTAATTATGAAGTAGTACTCTTGTTACTTCGCAATGGAACTGATATGAGTCAAAGTATATCTGTTAATATTGCCCACGAAACGCCATTGTACTTAGCATCCAGAGAAGGGCACACTAAAGTTGTAGCATTGCTCTTACAGATTGGAGTCGAAAGTTTTCAGCCTGACGTCAAGGGAAGGACTGCTTTGCACCTCAGTGCTGCCAAAGGTCACTTAGGAGTAGTGAAACTTCTTCGTCAAGCCCTTTTAAATAAAGAAAAGGAAGATAAGTGGGGCTTTACAGCATTAAACTATGCTGCTTCTTGGAAAGGGCATCAAGAAGTTATAGGATATCTTTCGACCAGCCAACTAAATATTACATTATCATATTATTTCAACAAATCTAATCCTTTCCAACGAAATTTAGTGAACCAAAAATTTATTATGATAAAAAAATTACCTGGTTTCAAATTGGGAATACCCTATTTTTTTAAGTTGGACACTGAAAATATCAAGTACATAAATTGACTGAATGAAAACGATATAATTTAATTTAGATTAAAATTTTTAAACATTTTGTTAACAAGTAATTTTCAATTACCTAATTACTTACCATAAAATTCCAATATATGGGGATTAATCTTTGGGGAGTGGGGCATGTTGTCATGACCTTCAACATATAAACTTTTAAATAAACATTAAATATGTTTTTTTTTCAGTTTTCTATTGTGAACATAATGCAATACAATTATATTGGTTGTTAATGAAGTATGAGGATATCTAGAACATTATATTTTTGCATAGGAAAACAAGAATAGTGAATGAAATTTGATAAATTTGTATAAGACCTTGTCTTCAACTATGAGCCAAATCCTAGGACAAATTTTTTTTTAAATCTTAGATTTACAGAATAATGGAAAATTTTTCTTATTTTAGGTATACTGCTACATCTAGGTATTTTCAATATTATGCTAACCAAACTAGCACCAAACTATCATCAAACTTTAGTGCAAGCAAATCCTTTTATACCATATCTCATATTTCTTCCTATTGAATCCTTAGCTATCCCTTTCTATATGCATTCACCATTGGCTTGTTATCTCTATCATTTCTTTCAATTACTGCCAATATTGGGCGGTTGGGATCATATTATTGATATATCATGCCACCTTCCTATACCTGAAATTTTTTCTTGTTTTTTTGTCATATAAAAATATTTGTAAACAATAATTAACTTTCAATTTCATTTTATTTATTTCTATTATTGTTTGATAGAAAACGTCGATGGTAAATTATTCTGAGTGAGACATTGGGGAATGTTACATTAATGAATGTTTTCATGAATTCTATCACTAAGCATAAATAGGTATGGCAACACCTGCCTCCGCTTGAAAATTTTTCAAAAAGACATACCAAACCTCCTTCCTCTTTTGAATAAGAACTCCTTTGATTAGCTATGCTATTGACACCAATCATTTAAGGCTGGATATAAAAAAGTATATGCATATTAATTTATATTTATATTTATTATTTTGTTATTGTTATTCCTATTTAATGAATTTCATATATTTTCTTTTAAATTTTCTAGAAATAATTCATTTAGTCTTATTGATATCAATTCATTTAGTCTTATTAACTTATTCCATTTTTCCTTTTTTTAAATCGATAAAAATCCTACTTTTATATTCATAAAGGTTGTTTAGTTTAATATTTTTGTATGTCTATTCATAGTGAATTTATTATTATTTTTTTAATATGTATACATATGCAAAAATCACACTAAGATTCATATCGCACTAGTATTTCTAAAGTGACACAACTCAAAAATCGGTGTTTTTGAGTTATGACTATGAAAGAAATTGGTAAATATATCTTTATGAATCATCAAAACTGTATCAACCTAGCTTCAGAGCTTGTCCGCCAGAGGGCACTTGTGTCACTCTTGCTGCCTTAATGCTGGAGGGGGAATCTCCATAGCCAAGAGTGTCACATTATCAGTTAGTCTTGAATTTTGAGTTGTGTCACTTTAGAAATACTAGTGCGATATATTGTCATTAATGTTAACCACTTTGCTTTGGAAAATCTGTGTATAATAAAAAATAAAGATGAATTAAATAAAACATGTATTTGCACTTTGTTATTATTATTATTTTGTGTTGGACCTATTTTCATATTTAAACTAAAATCAAGAGATAGTTGGAATGCAGTCTAAAAAAATACAACCAGTAAGTGTAATACTACTTTGATGTTCTGCAGGGATTCACACCTAACAACTTGTATTTCTGATGTGCGCCTACAACTTAGGTCAACCAATTATAACAGTACCATACTTTACATGCTTTTGATCATCTGTTGTCAACGATATCATGATTTTTTATGCGGAAAGTTTGTGAAGATCTTCTAATCCATAAAATTTTGGCAAGTTAACTGCCTATTGCTAAAGCAAGAATGTAGGAATAGATGTCTACATTCTGGACTTCCTATAAACTAGTTAGGGACATCCTTCCACTAAACTTTATGTCTGTTTAAAAATACGTTATTTTCTTTATTATAATTATAATAATTAAAAAATAATCATTTCGTTCACATTAAATTTGCAGATAATGAAATACAACAGTTTCTTGATACTTTATAGTATGTATTTCACCAAAACGATTACACCATAAGTTTTATAATTAGTTTTTAACGAGTCGTAACAATATGTGTGTCCACCACTTTCATGTTTAAGCTGAAAGCAGGATGGACAAACAAATTCATTTTCATCATTACTAACAGGTAAATTTTTGTAGAACTTTTGAATAAGTATTTTTCATATGTTTCCATCTAGATTATAATTTCTTGTTTATTTCCCCTGACATGTAATTTGTTAATCTCTTGTTTTTTAATTATTAGTACTGTTTGCAATTTACAGGGCCCAGTCCAATTTATGAATATTATAGTATAGGTAGGGGGAATAAAAAATGGTGGCTGTTTCAAAGCGATAAAAAAAAAATATTTTTTCATTCGGAGCTCAATATCTTAAAAATCAGGAACAACACAAGAGAACATAAGAGAACGTCATTTAAAGAAGAGTAAACTTGCTAAAATATGAGCCCTAATAGAGTTATTTACGTTCAAAAGTTTTCGAGATATAGCTTTTTAAAAAGCAACATTTCACAAAAATGTTGTATGGGACGTGCTGAAAGATCAGTAGTTAGTGAATTTATTTTGAAAAATTTATATGCCATTTGACGTTCAGATGTCAATTAGCTCTCAAATTAAAGCTAGTTTAATGAGCTACAAAATAGTTTATGATGTTTATCTTTGCAGGAGTAGTAGTTTTCACGAAATTTTCTAAAATAAATTGATTTATAGTTGTTCGGACAAATTTTCATTTGCCAAATTTATATTCATATGTGAATATCATAAAAATTACTACCCCTATGAAGAAAAGTGTCTTGAACTACTTTATAGTAAGTTAAATTTCCTTTGTTTTGAGTGTTGGCAGGCATATGTGCGTCTTATGGATCTAGAGATATATTTTTTCAAAAATCCAACATTTTATACGAACAAGAAATTAGCATTTTGTGAGTTTATTTTGTCAAATATCAAAAACTACTACTCCTACAAAGATAAACATTATTAACTATTTTGTAGTCAATTTAACTAGCTTTAATTTGAGCGCTGACAGACATCTGTACGTCCAATGGTTTCTGAAATGAAGTTTTTCGTTAATCAAACTTATAGTTGAACAACTATAAGTCAATTTATTTTAGCAAATATTATGAAAACTACTTTTATAGTCCATTAAACTAGCTTTAATTTGAGTTCTTATAGACATCTGTACGTCACATAGTTCCTGAGATATAGATTTCTCAAAATCAATTGACTAACCACTAATCTTTCAGAAGGATTTTTAAGAAATTTTGCTTTTTAAAAAGCTATATCTCGAGAACTATTGGACGTAAATAGCTCTTTTAGGGCTAATATTTCAACAAATTTACTCTTCTTTAAATAATGTTCTTTTAGATTTTCTAGTGTTGTTGGTAGTTTTTAAGATATAGATCTCCGAATGAAAAATTAATGTTTTTTTAAGGTTTTGAAACAGCCACTATCATATATACTTGCAGACTTATCAATTTTGACTAATAATTATACCTAGTTTTTATTAAAGTAATCAAAAATTGGGGTGAGATAACTGCCTTTTTTTCCTTCCTGGCTCTTGTACTATGTGGTGGTGTAACGATTCCAGTTGTTCTTCCAATGAACTCTGGCCAGCATGTGAAGTGCAATTGATAGTGGAACGGTGATCAGGTTATCGAGACGTGAGCTTGGGCATCAGTTAGCGACAGGCTGTCTTGATTTCACGTTGAGAGGGCACTACAATGTGACTGAATAAATTTCAAAACTCGGATGTGGAAATATGACTAATACTTTCATATATTTCTATAAATGTTTCATGATGTTCTTTTTCAATATCTTATTGAATTATTGGAGTCTGTTTTTATAATCTCTTTTCCTAGTATATAGTTAGAGTTCTGCCGATTTTGAGCTAATGTGTCCTTGGTTATTTTTGCAGTCTATTTCTATTCGTTCTAGATTTTAGTCAATGTTTATTATTTTATCTCCTATTTTATATCAATTGTCAAATCAAATTCCTCTATTTTCTCTACTCTGGGACTTAAATTATATATATTTTTTTTATCTTCCATTGTTTTTGCAAGACGAAATTGTGATGTTTTAAACATTTTGTTTACAATATATATTGAGATAATTATAAAACAAATATTTACTGTTATTTAATCTTTTATGTTTTTCAGGTGAGGAATGACCCAAAGGAACTATTCAATTCAGAGCTAAGGCTGTCATCTCATGATGTCAACACTACCAGTCTGCATATTGGATTAGATGACACCCCACTACACCTTGCTATAAGAAGCGATAACTTCAGCGAGATCACCAGACTTCTTGTTACTTCTACTAATGTAAGCATTAAAGGATCTGGTGGTGTCACACCTTTACATTTGGCTGCTACTAAAGGCTATGAAACTATTGTAAATGAGCTATTGTCCAAAAATGCTAGTGTTAGCATTAGAGACGATTCCGATGACACTCCTATTCATTTAGCTCTTTACAATAATAAATTAAACATTGCTAAGATCCTTATCGATCACGCTAATGATGTTAATATCAAAGGATATGAAGGTCGTACAGCATTACATATCGCTGCTGAGAAGGGCTACGAACATATTGTGAAGTTTTTACTGTCTAAAAAGGCAAATGTAAATGTGAGAGACGACAGCAATGATGCTCCAATACATGCTGCAGCATATTATGGGAATCTGAATATAATTAATATACTTCTCCACCACGCTACCGATGTTAATATTAAGGGATATTATGGTCGCACTCCTTTGCATATTGCTGCATTGGAGGGCTACGAATCAATCGTGAATTTATTGTTATCCAAAAATGCCACTGTAAATATAAGAGACTATTCCAGTAACACTCCAATGCATCTTGCACTTCATAATAATAACCCAAATATTGCAAGGATACTTATCAATCATGGTGCTAATATTAATATTAAAGGACATCATAATCAAACTATGCTACATATTGCTGCTGAGAAGGGCTACGAATATATTGTGAATTTACTGTTGACCAAAAATGCTAGTGCAATCACAAGAGACTGTAATAAGGATACTCCCATACATCTAGCACTCAATAATAATAACCCTAATATTGCTAAAATTCTTCTCGACCACATTACTGAAGTTAATATTCGAGGAAGATATGGTATTACACCTTTACATATCGCTACGGAGAAGGGTTACGTATCTATCATCAATTTACTTCTGTCAAAAAATGCTAGTATGTACATAAGAGACTATACCAGTGATATGGCTACCGCAATAGGGAAGGCAGCATACAGTGGGGATGTCAATGTATTAAAAAGTTTCCTGGACCACGGAGTCGACGTTATTAATTCTGATTTAGGTTTTGGACGTACAATTTTACATATCGCTATTGAGATGGGCTACGAATCTATTGTAAATTTTCTATTGTCAAGAAATTCCAGTGTAAATATAGAAGGCAATACAATACATCTTGCACTTGATAATAATTACCCCAATATTGCTAAGATGCTTATTGACCACGGTGTTGATGTTACATATAAAAGAGATTGTTACCACTCCTTTACATAAGGCGTCTCAGATGGGCTATGAATCTATCGTGAAACTGCTGTTGTCGAAAAATGCAGAGGTAAACATGAGAGATGCTTCCCATGAAACACCATTATATCAGGCAGTTTCTAATAATAACTCTATTATAGCTGAGATACTAATCTATCATGGTGCTAATGTTAATACAAAAGAATTTTATGATAATACACCTTTACATATCGCTGCTGGAAATGGATACGGATCTATCGTGAAATTACTATTATCAAAGAATGCAAATGCAAACGTAAGAAACAGGCTCGGTGACACACCATTGCATAAGGCAGCATTCAGTGGGAATCTCAGCGTATTTAAAGATATTCTTGAGCATGCTACTGATGTCAATACTAAGGGATATGAGGGTCGTACACCTTTACATATAGCTGCTCAAAGAGGTTCTGAACCTATCGTGAATTTACTACTATCCAATAATGCAAATGTAAACATTAGAAACAATAAAAATGAAACTCCAATACTTATAGCAGTTGGTTACGGTTACTGCAATATTGCCATGATACTTATCAATCACGGTGCTGATATTAAAATTTCAAGAAATAATAATGCAACAGTGCTGCACCTAGCTGCTGGTCGTGGCTGTGCATCTATCGTAAATCTACTTTTGTCTAAAAATGTAAGTGTAAACGTAAGAGACAATTTAAATTTCACACCAATACATTATGCACTTCATAATAATAATTCTGACATTGCTAAGGTACTTATAGTTCACACTGCTGATGTTAATCTGAAAGGATCAGATGGTCGTACAGCTTTACATTTCGCTGCTGAGAAGGGCTACAAATCTATTGTAAGCCTGCTATTGTCCAAAAATGCCAGTTTAAACATACGAGATAATCTCAATGAAACTCCAATTCATCTTGCACTAAAAGAAGGCTATCTCAGTATTTCTGAGATACTTCTCGACCATGGATCTGATATAAATATTAAAGGACATAAGAATCTGACACCGCTGCATATCGCTGTTGATAAGGGCTACGAATCTATGGTAATTTTACTATTGTCGAAAAATGCTAGTGTTGACATCAAGAATCAGATTGGCATCACTCCATTGTATTCAGCAATAATCCAAAAGAATTTATACATTACCAAAATTCTCCTTGAATATGGAGCTAACGTCAATATGCAGAGAGATAATGGAATGACACCTTTGATGGTTGCTTCCTCGATTGGCGATGAAGCAATTACAAATCTCCTTCTTTCAAGAAACGCTTCTTTAGGAATAAGAGATAATGTTGGCAATGCTGCAATACACTTTGCAGCGTTAGGTGGAAACATAAAAGTAATTAATACGCTTTTGGATTCTGGTGCAGATGTTAATGCGGGAGGTGAAAATGGGAAAACACCTCTTAATTTCGCAATATGGAAGGGCCATGAAAATGCAAAAAAATCGCTTAAAGAAGAATTTCAAAATTCAGAAACAGCTAATCAGGAATCAATGAAATATTACTGTACAGAAAATGAAATAGTCGCTGTAATGAAGGCTCTAGTAGGACACGGGGCCAAAGTGAACTCGCTAAATCTGCTTGACCAAACAGTGCTCCATGAGGCAACTGCACTAGGCTATGCTCGAGTCGTGGACTATCTGCTATCACAGAATGCCAGTTTTACTATCGAAGATTATGTTTGCTTCACCCCTCTCCAGTGGGCAGCTAATAATGGGAATGTCGACGTGATAAAGAACTTGTTGAAGTACGGAGATGACATTAACAGAAAAGGATGTAATAGTGTTACAGCCTTACACCTAGCAATCAAAAGAAATAACTCTCAGTTAATTAAATTTCTTATATCTAAGAATGCTGATACAAATGTGATGAGCGAAGACGGGCAAACGCCTTTAGACTTAGCTTTTAATCCTTTATCTAAAGAAATAATAGAACTACTCCTTGATCGAGGAGCGAAAGTGGAAGATAGTAGTTTCTTAGGATCGAAAATTCTTTTCGATGCAGTTTCAAATAAATCAGTAGAAATTGTTAAAATCCTATTGTATAAAACGAAAAATTTAGAATCCTATCCGACAACCATTCTAAATCAGGCCATTGGTACGGGGTTTGCAGAAGTAATCGATATGCTCATCTCTCATGGAGCAAACATAGTGGAAAAAGATATTCATGGAAACCTTCCACTTATTTCAGCTGTTGTATCGGGTAGTCCTGGAATCGTTCAATTAATTTTGGAAACTGGATCGAGTAGAATCAATAAAAAGAATTTTCCAGATTTTGTAGATGCGAGTTGTGACGCAAAGTATCGGATACCCAGGAGAATCGGAATTGAAATGCATAATGTGACAGCACTACATATCGCTTCCTACTACGGTTTCAAAGAAATAATCGGACTGCTAATATCTTACGGTGCTTCATTAGATGTTACAGACCAACGGGGATATTCACCACTCCACTACGCCAGTGAGAATGGCAATTATGAAGTTGTGAAACTGCTTTTGGATTCTGGTTGCAATAAAAGGGCATCCGATATCAACGGCATAACACCCCTACACATCGCTTGCAGGCGAGGTCTGTATGGAATAGCTGAATTACTACTTTCTGATCCACCAGCTCCCATAGATAAAGCAGACAATGGCGGATACACGCCACTTCATTTTGCCGTTATGGGGGGATCTCTAGAAACAGTAAAGTTGTTACTGAATCTTGGTGCTAATAAAGAAGCTAAAACAAATGATCTCAAAACTCCACTGCATTTAGCGTCTATAGAGAGACACGAGCAAATAGCTAAAGTTTTATTGAACGCAGGAGCAGAAAGGAATGTATTTGACGCTGATGGTATGACACCATTGCATTTCGCCGCTAGAGAAAAATATAAGGAGTTAGTTTTCTTAATAGGTTGGCCGGGAACCTTCGTCGATAATAGGAATAAAAACGGCAGCACTCCGCTTCACCTTGCATGCGAATGGAGCGCTAATTCCCGATGGAGTACAAAACACTTCGAACAACGTTTTATTGTTGCTCATCTCATCGTTAATGGCGTAAGAATCGATGCAACAGACCACAACGAAATGACTGCATTACATATTGCGTCTAGGGATAATGCTGTAAGTGTTATAAGTATACTTTTAGAAGCTGGAGCAGATCCACTAAGTAGAGATTCCTTGCTCAACTTACCGATACATTATGCCGCATTTAATGGCCATTATAACGTAATACGAGACTTGCTTCAAAAGGGAAATAAAATGAGTCAAAGTATATCTCTGAATATTTACCAAGAAACTCCATTGTTCATAGCTTCAAGAGAAGGGAATATTTTAGAAGTGGCATTACTCTTACAGGTTGGAGTCCAAGGTCTTCAACCTGATATTAAAGGAAGAACTGCTTTGCATCGCAGCGCTGCCAAAGGTCACTTAGAAATAGTGAAAGTTCTTCGTCGAGCTCTTTTAAATAAAGAAAAGGAAGATAAGTGGGGCTTCACAGCATTAAACTACGCTGCTTCTTGGAAAGGGTACCAACAAGTTGTAGATTATCTTTCGACTACCCAACGTAACTTAACATTGTCATATTATGTTAACAAATCAAATCCTTTTCAACATAATTTGAAAAACCAAATGCTTATGTATACGATAAATAAATTACCTTGTTTTAAATTGGGAATACCCAATTATTTTGAGACAGGCACTGAAAATGTCAAATATATATATACATAATTTGATCAAATGAATTTGATATTATTTAGATTAAAATAATTAAATATTTTATGTACAAATAATTACCTAATTAATACATATAATCAACCAATTACTAAATAACTCCCTATAAAATTCCATCCCTCTATCTTGGAACTCCACTTATCATTCCGTTTTCCAATTTTAGCTGATTTTTCAATGTTAATAAGTTTAAATAATTCTTTAACTCAAGTATTCTCTTACCGTTCTGATTAATATTTCAAAGGTAAGATAAAACCGTCGCGTATTTGGGTAGCCTTAATCACGTTAAAATGCCACAAGGCAATCCAAGGAATTATGAACTACCATGTATACATATAACAACCTCCTATGTGTATGTATTAAATAACTCATTTCGTCAGGAGGGTACGGAAAAAGTAAGTATACGCACAGTAAATACTTTTTAAAATTATACTAAAACCCATCCATCATATCCAACATATCCAAATTCTTCTCAAAACTTCCTAAGAATGGATCTACGCTCGAGAAAAAAGAAACATACAGAAGAAATCATGGATAAATACTTGCTGAAGGTACCTGCTTTAAAGGTAAGATAAGTAAGCCTACCCTAAGTGTAGTTAATACAATGTCGGAATATATTATATTTGACCAGAAATATCTATTTTTTCTCTCCATACTCTTGTATGTGTATCGTGTTTGGATTTGTGTATAAATGCTCATAGTATAAAACATTATACATTTATCGTTTTAACCTGGAATGTTTTAATAGAATTTAAATTGATTTTATTTGAAAACTGTAAGAGAAAACTTAAGCTAAAATATTTGTTAAAGCAACATTGGAAAACGGCTTTAAATACACCCTTATCAACTTTTTTCTCCTACCACCTTTATTAAATAGATAAATAGCAGAATTAATATATATCTTAATATATACATATGTACTACATATAGTATATGTATATGGGTACATGTAGTACCCTTCCTTTGCCACCCAATTACCTTATCACCCAAGGTTGGCTTTACTTATCTTAGCTTTAAAACATTAACTTATAGCGAGTATTGGTTGATGTAAGACATGTTATGGTCTCTAGAAAGAGATCGTAACTCCAAAAAAAAATTAAAGGAAAGGCTTCCCAGACCACTCGCCCCTGAAACTCCGAATTAGTTTCCCTCTTGTCTTACCTTTAAAACATTTATTAAAAACGAGGAGAGGAGACATAAGCTTAAGTATTAGTTAAATCAAGCAATATTGAAAAAGTGGCTAAAATTGGAAAACGCCGGAGCCCATTCTCCATTTTCAATAATCAATCCCATTAAACGACTGATAACCCCAAATACAAATTAATTCTTTCATTTCAATCTGAATGTCAGGTTGTCAGTAATATTATTTAATAGTCTCTAAATATTTAAATATGTAGAGAACTTTCGAGAGTAACAAATATGATTGTTGAAATGTACATATTTTTATTTTATGGTGTTTTAACATTTCAAGATTGTGATAATTGGAATTGATTTAAAGCGAAGCGGGCCATTCTGTCTGCCGTAATTTTTCATTATCCCGCTTGACTAATGTTGTTACCAAAAGTTCAAAATTAATATTTGTAGTGAATTTGAACTTATATTAACTAATTAAAGGTAATTCATACTTCTAATTCTAATTCTACTTCTTGAGAAAACCTCTTTTTTGTTATAGCCTCAAATCAAGATCATTCCATAATACTTGTCTCTCAGATTGGCTTTAGGAACGTCCCTGTATCTACTTAATTTAATAATTAAAAAATAGAAATTTCATAAGCGAATCTAATATTACCGGGGAGAAATTTAGATATTATTTTAACACATTATTGAATCTTATTTTAAAAGCATCTCAGATACTTTATGCCGAATAGGGAAGATCTTGAGCTTGAGAAGGAAATCAAAGTTTAGTTGAAGTAAAAAGTACATTGTCAAAAGCAAAGAACATTTTTTTTTTTTTGTAACCTTCATTAAAATAAATTTAGTACTTAGTAGTACTTCTTACATATATAATACATGAAATGCATTATATATGCTTTACTGTGTCTTCTCCCTTTGATTGGCTTGTGACATTATTAGGTGTTGATATCAGTCAACCTAAGGTGGTATAGTCTAGGTTATATAGGAAGTATCCCCTTAAGTTTCACCGAGTCAAACATTCACCAGTTATTTAATGATATACATTTATTTATTAATCTCGTAATTTTTCTACAGTTGAATAAAAAAAAAATTAATGAAGTTACAAACTTGTTTTCTTATTACCTATATCAGGAAATTATCAGGTTCTGCAATTTAGAATATTTTGTTACTTAATTACTTTCAAAAGTTTTTACAATTTAAACTTGATTTTCCTCAATGCTCCTTACTTTGTCACAAATAAAATCATCCATAAAGACCTTGATGATCCATATGTAACCGATCTAGCCCGAACTAGATATCAATCCTTCCATCAAAACCCTCTAGTTTTTAACCTTGCTTAATCTATTCCTGACAATTCTCCAAGGCGCCTGAAAAGAAGATGGACTGGAGACCTTCTAGTATAGAATTATGATTATTAATGGGTAGTTTCTCTACACACCTGTATCACTCCACTTTGATCTAACATGAAATTTACTTTATGTATTATTTATGTAAATACAGTTGTAAATAGCAACAAATAAATTAAATGTTTGATTTCTTTATCTGCAAATTTATTTTTAAAAAACAAAAAAAAATCTTGAATGTAACTTTACCATTATAAGTACATATTTATTTATGTATTTTGTTATATTTAAATCATAATCTTATAAATAAATTTATATGATGATATCCATGAAGTGTCTAAGAAGAAAATATTTAGTAGATATCCAAAATAACAAAATTTTATTGCAATATATAATAATAATTGTACTAAAAATCGAGGCATCAAATACTGTTTATTCCTTTTTCACTTAGAAAGTACATTACTGCGCCTTATTTACTTTCCTCTCAGTAAAATTAGTCGATTTATTGATGTAACCTTCAGTTCCATGACTGTATTCGTTGGATTACGATGGTATCGACAAACTATATCTTTAAGGCTTTTCATTTGGTCAATCGTATCATATTTCTATTGCCTCTTACTGATCTGAAAGGAATCAGCCGCAAGTATTTAGTATATTCCTTGATTGGACTATCGGTTCAAATGTCTATTCATTTTTACTATCAAGTCCTATACTCAACTAACATGAAAAATTACATAGGCTTAGCACTACACACTTTGATTTATTTAACTGAACAGATCATGCTGGTATCTCACTACCTATCATTTAGAAAAAATAAAATGGTGATTCGTTTACTTCTGAAAAGAGTAAAGGATCTAATCCCAATCGGAATGGAATTTCGTTTATTCAGAGCCAACTTTTGTTTTTGCGTCTATTGCATCACAGAAATTATCACTGGCTATAATTATTTAAATAATTATCGGTGGTTTGGAATATGTGTTACTATAATAAATTTTCAAATTTTCATGATAATAATGCAATTCGTGTATTGCTTGGATATTCTTTGTGAAATTTTTAGTGATTTGTTAGGTGATTTGAATTCTGCTGAACCAATCCTGCTCCTACAAATTGAATTGCATCAGTATTTTATCAGACTGTGTCAAAAAACTAATACATTTTTCTCCGTCACCTTAGTAATCGCGATACCCAAGCTGTTCTTGACAATAATTTCGTCTTTTCAAGAGACTTTGCAGTTATTTTTTTCCTCAAAAGACTTTTCAGGATCCATTTTCAACTCAATCTACTTATTCCAAAATATCTTCTTAGCGTTTACACTTAGTGATGTCTGTTCCAGGACGAAGGAGCAGGTAAGTAAATACATAAGGCTTTTATTCATTTCTCAATTTTTCAGTAAATAAAAAACCCTCTATTTTTGGGAATAAGCTAATTATTCTTAGGATGACATATCATAATTAATGCGAGGTAATCAAATATTGAATTTACTATTGACTATAACCATGAAAAAAATAATTCTTCGAATGAACTGTGATGGCTTGCAACTCCGAAAAAAAAACATTATACTACATTAAAAAATAAAAACTAATACTTTATTATAAAGAATTCCCAAAATCATCCTAGATATATAAGAAAATACATGAGAGAAAGTAGTCAAAAGGTGCGGTCAGGAGTGGTGAAAACTTCTAAGCGATACTTCATTCCACCAACGCGTTTCTGCCCGAATTCTAGTCTTCTTCAGGGCAGCAATTACTTAAAACAACTATATAATACTGAAAATACTCAAAATAAAAGATGGACATTCGCTCTGGAGAAGGTCTGATATTCGGGCCTAAACGTAGGCATAATCAAGTAAGCATTACTTGTTAATGTTCTTTCCTCCTGACTGCACTCCTCCCCTCTTCTCGTATTGTAGCAAAACGGACAACTTGTCCTGTTAAAGAATAAAAAAATGAAAAGATTCTTCAAAAGGTAAGCATTAAAAGTCTAAGGGACGATAGATGGACCAAAGCTTGCACTGAGTGAGGATAGCAGGAAAAGGGGGCGACCACATCGCAGGTGGAGGCATGAACTAACACAGTGTGTAAGTGACAACTGGTGGCTGGATACGAAAGTGGTGATTGGTCAATTGGATGCTGCAGCGAAAAACATTTGGGTACCACTGTTCCAGACTTTTATTATAATAATGTAAACCACTAGAACCCACGAAGAGCCTGAGGTTTAGGACTTTGCAAGAAAGTAATGTTTTTGGATCAACGGCTATAGAATTAGATGATTTTTTTCAAAATAACATTAAACAACTATATTTTCCTCCAATCAGGGGGAAAATACCACTTTATAGAGGGTGGCTGAGCGTAGGGCTCGAACCTATACTCACGTACAATTTTTGATTTCTAACTCTTTTTTAAATTTAATTAATTACTTTAATTCTTTTTATTCTATTTATCAAATAAATAATGTTAAAATTTATTTGATTAGTTTTATTATTATTTTCTTTTTTATATTCTTTGTTTAAATTAATTACTTGAATAACTTAATTTTAAAGTTTTACCTATACTCACGTAAAATTTTTGATTTCTAACTCTTTTTTAAATTTAATTAATTACTTTAATTCTTTTTATTCTATTTATCAAATGAATAATGTTAAAGTTTATTTGATTAGTTTTATTATTATTTTCTTTTTTATATTCTTTGTTTAAATTAATTACTTGAATAACTTAATTTTAAAGTTTTACCTATACTCACGTAGAATTTTTGATTTCTAACTCTTTTTTAAATTTAATTAATTACTTTAATTCTTTTTATTCTATTTATCAAATAAATAATGTTAAAATGTATTTGATTAGTTTTATTATTATTTTCTTTTTTATATTATTTGTTTAAATTAATTACTTGAATAACTTAATTTTAAAGTTATAGTTAACAGTACTAAGGTTACTGTAACTGAATAAATAATTATCTGCAACAATCGGTTTCGAACTAGGGTCCTAGGAGTTAGAAACATAGTACCTTACACACTGCGCTACCCCTCCCCGTTCTTTATCTTTATCCCAGAAATACGTATAGACAATTATATTGGAACATAATATTTTATTGGGATGAACAAATAATTACTCAGTGTTCTACCAAACCGCCCGGAAATTTTGGTTATTTGCAAAATACATAAAACATGTCAGAATCATCGATATAACAATCCAATCAAGTGATACCAAGCTGTTGTCTCCTAGAACAGTAAAAATTAGAAAAATCGAAAAAATATCCTATAATTAAAATTTTTACATCACTTCATCTTCTAATGTAATCGTCATAAAATACACAAGGGAAAGATCACGGGCTTGACTTTGGAAATATGAAATTGGTAAAGTCTGCTTTTTACGGGCAGAATTGTAAGGAGCATTTTAAATAAGTATAATTGACAATATTCCTTTGATTTATCCAAGGTGTTGACATTATATTCCTCAACTCTGTAAGGGATAAAATATGGTAAGTAGCTACAATAATATAAAATCTATAAAGATTATATAATATTGATGCCATAATAATAATAATTGAATATCAATAATATACTACCAATATAATAATATATACCTCTTATGTATTGATGTTCTGAGATGTAGTGGTAATTAAGGTTTTCTTTTTTTAATCTTCCCGTAATAGTGTATAAGTAATTTTTTTTCATTAATTAATCTTTTTCTTCAGGTAGACAGATTCATCTTCGCTCTTTCCACATTAAACAGCAAAATTAATATGAACAATGTAAGTTGCTCATGTTTTATTAATTTTCTTTTTTGTCTCAAGTCCTCAATTAAGGACAAATAAATAACAAGATTTATTTCTCCGTACTGCGCTCGCTTTTCCCGATTTAGCGAGAGAAATTATTATATGGTGGAAGACATTAGCTTGTAAGTTCTGAAACCATTTTATGATTCGAGCAGTATTATTAGAAGCATTTTTAAATTACTTCAATTCATAATAAAAATAATATCAATGTTTCTATTAATTGTTTAAGACATTCGAATCAAGCATTTTTTAGCAGGTATATACTTACTTTTGGTTATCTTAGAAAAAGTAAGTATATGTCAAATCATGCAAAAAGCATGTCTTATCTTAAATTACATAGGACAAGTGCCTTTATAACTGTTTTTTTTTTTGTTTGGTTTTTTTGGTGAACCACTAGTAAATGTGAAAATATTTTTTTTATTCTTGATGCTTGTACTAAAGAAATATCTGAGAACTTTTTTCGATTTCTAACGTATCTCGTTACTCGCAAGTTAAATAGCATAAAAAATCAGTGAAGACTAAAATGACTTTATTCTAATATATTTACAAGAACTACATGTTACTCAGTCTCTATCTTCTTACTTATATCTTACTTAGCTATCTAGTCTAGAAAATATATATGTACTCTGGAGAAGAGGGGATAGAAAAATAATGAAAATAGGAGAAGGGGTTTTGACCAATCGGATAATTTTAGGAGACTAGGTGGGGGAGGTAGAGAGCCTATGAGATTTAAAAGTAAAGTATTTGGAAGGCGTGGCTAAAAGTTCTAAGAAGGATACCAGGGCCTAGGACTCTTGTGCACTTACACACATATGTTAACCATAAAATAGCTTGACTGATGCAAGTCCATTGTTAGATGACAGCATGTACCTGCTCGAGTACCATTTACCATTGCCTTTTGATATAGGATTCTGTTAGAATGGTTTCAAGGGCCGTATGGGGACGTAGTTGTTTTTATTGAGTTTCTTTTGTAATGAAATGTGAACACAAGGAACCATATGTCTAAAGTGACCGAACCTACAGTTGGGCAATGGGCAATTGTTTAAATTTATAATGCTGGTTTCTTAACTCGCACAATCTTAGCTTCATGCTTTTGGCGAAAACATACTCGCTCGTTGTCAAACAATGTTTGTTAGATCATTATGAACTTTTCTTCTTTTAGCTGAATCGCCTCAGCATGGACTTGATTTCACATTTGTCCAGTATGTGTGTGGAATAGCGTTCCTTAGAAATAATCACTAAAAAATTTACCAACAATATCGAGATTTTTCTTCCCAAAAAAATTATAAATTTCCTCTCTACTAAATATTTTTCTGTGCTTATAAAAGTCAGTACATTGTTATATTTATTTATTTTCAATAAAGGAGGTCGGAAAAAAATAAATAATAAAAGTCAGTTTTTCTCCCATGATGTAGCCTATAATTGCATCCGTTCTGATTCGACTAATTCCTCCAAATATTAAATAAACACTTCCTTCTTACACAGACAATTTACACCCCATTTTGAAAAATTACAACAAAGCCAGAGAAGTAATCTGGCACAGTAAATTCCAATAAATTTAAACTTGAATATTAAAAGAATCTGCGTCAACAAGCTGCGTCAATAATTCAACCAATACCATTTTACTTTGATGAACTTACATTTAATTAAAAACATGATGATGATCTAAGTAAGCTATATACCTCGACTAAAATTTTTTATTTGATAGTTCCTCTGAAATGTTGTTTGATACTTTTATTCTTTCTTGCAGGATATTGTTAAGCAGTACCTTTTGTCTAGGCCTACAATAGAATTTGAAGCTCGAGGGTTCTTAAAGATCAGTTATTCTCTTTTTACTTTGGTAAGTTATAGATCTATTTAAAAAAAAAGAGAAAAAATGTTAAAAATAACAAAGTTTCAATTATTCTTTGTTATTGTTCATCTTATAAGCAGGTCAAGCTAATAGAGGTGATAATTTTTTTGTAATGTACTGTTTCAGATCATCTCGATATCTGTTACCTACGTAGTCATCCTTGTTAAATCTGATATAAATAGAGGATTTTAATGAATGGGATAGTTGATATTGTACTAAATTGTAAATATGTGCAACTAAATCCTGGATTTTATTTATTTGTACTTTATAATGAATAAATGAGGAGCTCAAGATCAAAATACATTTAGTCCATTTCTCATTTTGCCATTCAGAAACTTCCTTATCTGGAAAAATCTTGAATGAAATTCATTTGGCAGTGAACAAAAAACTTCAAAGTTTTATAATAACTCACAAGAAGCAATATGATCCAAAGCATTTTATACTTCAACTTTTTCCCCCAAAAAAATTATTATTCCCATGCAAAATTCGTCAAAAAATGGACAAAATACATTATAACTAAAGTAAAAATATTGAATTATCTTTATTATAAAACATTTTACCAGACGATTCCTCTAAACAAATAAATTGTAGATTTAACTTTACGTATGTAGAAGTTAGATGGCGGCATCTTCTTCCACGTCGTTCCATGCTGGACCGCTATGGGGCCCACACAACCCTGAGGGTTCGTCTTAGCTACGGTATATATTTGAAAGCAGTGTGGGCAGCCTTCCTGTCTCGAAATCTTGAGGACGGCGACAGTTGGCTTATTACGACTAGTAGTGCCTCCACCTCTTCTATAGGCCATGATAATTGAAATTTAGAATTAATTTCGTGAATTATGTCCGACATGAAAGTTCTGCATGTTAGGATTTTCAAAACGAACGCCATCGTGATGTCGTTCCAAAGAGGAAAGGAGCGTTGACCAGCGGATCTCCACCTCCATTCTCTACCTGGGCGTCACATTGCATAGGCACCTCACCTTCTCCAGTCACGTTCGGGAGAGACTCAAGCTGGCCCGCCTGAAGACCTACAGGCTCTATTATCTGCTCAAGTCTCCGCAACTCTCTCTAAGGCTGAAGCTCCAAGTCTACAAAGCAATTATCCACCCACCCATCGTCACCTCTACCAAACCACGCTTGAAAAGCTGCAGAGCTACCAGAACTCCGTCCTCCGGCGAATTGTCCGTGAAACAGCACAACAGAGGACCAGAAACACCGTCATATACCAAGAACTCCAGCTTTCCTCTGTGCCGGAATTCATAGGCCGAAGGCACATAAAATTCTTTGATGGGCTGAAGGCCTGTGCCAACCAGCTCTTCGGAGAAATCGCCCCACCAACAAGACCTGGTGGCAATATGTGAGTGGGTAATATGAGAACAATGGGCGATAAGTAAGTCTTCTTCCCCATGATTGTTTGTTCTCATTCCATTCTAAGATAATTTGGATCCCCACGCTAGTCTGCTTCAAGAAATGCAATTTTATTGGTAATTTATATAAACTTTTTTCTCTCTCCGGTAGTTTATATTGTTTGTCCATGATCATATAAGATAATGAAGTAGAAAGAGCACTTCTGAGGTGCTCCTGCTCGGCATGTTTCCTCTTCCGTTAGCACTTTATATTGTTACGAAAGTTTCAAAGGTCGGGAATCTTACGTTTTTGCCGTCTTCTTCGGACGGCGTTTTTCTGCTGTTGGGTATCTATACGGTACTCCAAGTCAGATAGATTTATAGATGTATTTAGAGCTTTGGCCATCGCAAGTTTTATCACTACCACTACTCTATTATTTAATAAGAAAAGAGTACCTGAATAAAGGAAGTTCAATTATGTTCTCACAACAAAGGCCTGAGAACAAAAAGGTATTGCCGAAATGCGGCCAACAATAGCAGGATTGTTCCTTCGAGGTTAAAATGACACACTGTGATCCTCACGCTTTGAAGCCTTGTCTCACGCTGACTCTAAATCCTATCATTCGTAAATAAAATAACTTTTTAGATCAGAGCCTGCTCGTGCTTTACTATAGTTACTCTTAGTGTATGCTAAGATGTTGTACTAAATTAGTGTGGATGTCTCGGGCTAAAATTAAGACACATTTGGCTGCTTATCATTGAACACATAAATATTTTCCGAGACCCAAATGAAATCCCTGAGGGAGCAAATGAATTAATGGGTTAGTAAAAATGTAAATATGAACAGAGCCTTGGTGGTCCCATCTGAATCTATTGTTATTGCTTATCTGTGAGATGTTTGTGAGCTAACACTTTTCAAAATATTGCTGTCATGGTTACTTCTATGGGTCTTCTCGCCGCTTCCCTCGTCCAGATCGAGCAACTAAATGTGACAGTGGGCGAATAAGTGAAGACCGTGGATTTCGCCTGGATCCATAAAAACATCTCCCTCGATCAGAGGCTGGCCAGCATGACTCCAAATGTACCGTGGTGGTATAGTAAAGCCAGGTCCTATCTTGTATGCCACTACTGATAAATTAAGGCAGCATCGCAGTCGCTGGGTCTTCGGAGTTTTCCAGCATGCGTTGCTTTGGGGGGCATCAAAAATTCTGATTGGTCTTCTTATTCACTTTCATAGGTCTAGGCACCTAGATATTATAAACCCCTCACCTGCTCCAAAATCTGTTCTTTCAACCACTATATTTTCATCACTCGGTGGGTCCGCCTTCCAATTCTCATGCATTTTTTTTTCTCTGGATTAATATCCATGTTGATGCTGAACAGCTCTTCTTGCATGATATTTATATAGCATTTTAGGTCCTTATCATACACAACAAATATGGCACAGTCTACAACTAAAGTGACAAATACATATACATATATAAATTAATGTATATATGGAAAACATAAGCTGTAAGTTCCTGGACCCAAGTTGAAAGCACTGTAATCTGGGTTTAGTTATTTTTAGCATCTGATTCAGAACCATTATGAAAAATAAGGGACTTAGGCTGCATTCCTGCCATATGTCCTGCATCATTTCAAACTCCTTGGAGCTTCAGTTGCCAGTTTTTACTATTAAATTCTCAATAAAATTATATTGCTTAATGTTTTCATGTGAAATATAAAATAAGTGATAGTGAGGATATGAAGTCAAAAAATTATATTTAAACATTTATTTTTTCATAATTTCATGATGAAAATAATAACATTAGCATAGGTATATGAAATAATTAAACACACTACAATATCTTTGATTCAATTGACAATGTATTAGGTGAGCTTCAACCAGACTGAAATGTAGATTAAAAAACAATACGTCAAAGCATTGAGAGATACTAAACTATTACAGCAATATAACTTATGATATCAGTAGTAATGTTAGGGCCATAGAATTAGCTACAAAGGGAAGTTGGTACAATGCTTCAATAAGTTGGCAAGATGTACAAAAGATAAAATATAAAATAGTCTGCAAAATGAAAATGATAATCATCATAATTGTGGAAATAGTTTTCTTGAGATATATGAAAAACAGCATTTTCAACAGAAATTTTTTTAAAGAAATTTTACTTTACTTTAATTTCCACAATAGCAATTTTTAACATTATAAAACAAATTAGTATTTTTGGTAATGTTTCTTTTTTAATTTTTAAAATAATATGTTTTTATTGAATAAATTTAGCAATTTCAAAATAAGCAACCTAATTGTACTAAAGTAATTATCATTTTATAATTATTATTAATAATCATTTATAATCAATGGGTTATTTAATCTTGGTTAATAGCTCATAACTCAATCCTTATTTTACTCAGAAACCTGCTCAGCTTCACTCTCAAACCCTGCTCCAAACAGTGGTGAAACAGATTCATGGACTGTTTGGGTGTTTGTTGATACTTCAGAAGTTTGTTTCTTTGTAACACGATCCTTCACTTTCTCAAGTAATCTTTTCTCAATTACTTTGATACTCATCGATTTTGTTGTATTTTTTGCTGGTTTGTTAACACGGATAATGGGAATTTCTTTACTTTTTTTCTTCAGCTGCAATCATATTAAATTTTAAATACATATTAATAACAAAAAATTATATAATCTATATATTACTAATAACTACAGATTATGATAATTTTAGGTTTGTGAAATCAATTACTTCCAAAACATTGACTGAATATTTCTTTACTAGCATAGACTGAAGCAGCTATCCATTTACATGAATAGTTCCATTTAATGAACCTTATTAGGCAAACTCATTTAAAAAAAAATAAATAAATAAGTAATAGAATTTTTTTCATTAAATATGTTTTAAAATAATTAGGTCTAAAATGATTTTTTAAAATTTTCTCAAACCATAACAGCAAAATATCACTACTTTCTAACACATATTACAAAATTTCAATTCGCAATATGAATATAAATTTTAATGCTAAATGATCAATGGAATACCTGGGAATCTTTGGAAAAATTTTAATGTTACTTATACTCTTGTTAGTAAGTTCGCAGATAAACCTTTAGACATTACCTAAAGTAAGGTAAGGTAACATATCTAAAGTAAAGTAAGGTAAATACAACCAGCCTGCCCATTCTTGCTAGAATAGGTCAATAATCTGTAAAATAACCACCCTACATGCCAAAATGACCGATAATAGATAGATAGCTGTGAGAGATGTTTTAATCAGCCAGGTTTAAGTAGCTTTTTTTTTTTATGTATTTTCGTACATATTAGATCAACTAACTGATTTTTTAAATCATGGATTGGTTCTTATAGATAGTCGATAAATAAATTTATTCAGTTTTATCTTCAGCTCTTAATATTGCTTTAGAACAGAGAATGTTTTACATTCTTCATTTTATGTATTAATGTAACAATGTTAGATAAATTATTGTAGATGACAATTCAAATACTTAATTATTGATAGAAAAAGAAAACTTAATGCAGCAACCGACCAAGTTTATGCACTAGAACTTTATTTAAGAATATGTAAATCTATTGTTCAAACAAAAATAACTGAATTTGATGAAAGAATTACAGGTTTATTATATAATTTTACCTTAGACTATTGTAGATTTTGAAAAGAATTTTCTAAATTTCATTAAAAGCTTAGTAATTTTATAAATTTCAGTTTTACTCTCAATTTATAATTCAAACTTTTATAAATATGAAAATACTTACAATCTTTTGGCCAAAGATGCACAGAACCCCGTCAGAAGAAAGGAAACATGAAATTTTGCCCTTATCAATATCCTCTGGCACTTTATACCTTCTGGTAAACTTTTGTGAGACTAAGCTAATATCATCCATCCTCTCTCCATGTTCACCTTCTATAATAATGAAGCCATCAACAAGTTTTGCTTTTAATTCTCCCTTTTTATACTCATGAACTTCTAGAAAAGATTCAAAAGCCTTGTCTGGTGTTACAACTTGTTCCTCAACATTACGATTGGCGATTGGATAAGATGATGAACGATCTTGACAAAGATTGCCCTGACAAATGTTGCTTGGATGATAGCCTCTAATTTCTTGACCCATTGAACAAGAAGAAAATCTTGGCAACTACAATAAATGATAAAATGTTTGAATTATATAATTATTATTTGAATTAAGATAGCATTTTCATTATACAAATTTAAATAAACACCCAAGAATTATACTTCTGCTTTATTTAATAGTTAATATTACTTTATGCTGTGTACATTCAGATTGTATGATCTGAGAATTTGGAAACTGAAGGTAGAATGAAGCAAAATAAAAAAATAACATAAAAAAAAATACAAAAATTGAGAGGAAAGGGAAATGAGAGGCTTTCTTCCCAGGGTGGTGATGGAGGATAAAATGATAAAACTGTCACAGGAAGTGAGGTTTCTGGATGTTATTTTGGGCAAAAGGTGTAATTTTACCAATCACCTAAAGGAAGTACAAAGTGAAACTTCCGCTACAGCTGCTTTAATAATATAACAGGAACGAACTAGGTCCTAAAATATAAGTTTAAAGAAATATTACTGTCTTCTTGCTTATGACAAGGGTCAAAAGTGAATGGATAGAAACTGATCACTGGACAGTGCAGCTTCTTAAAGGAAAGGGCATAAATTCTAAGTTAAACTTCTTCTGAAAAGGGGATAGCCCAAACTGTGGCTGTAGTGTTTTGGAGGATGTAAAATATATGATTTTTGATTGCCCTATTTCCATTCATACCCGATTAGCTTTAGCAGGGGAGTTCTTCTAGCTGGAATGACCTCCTTAGTCATTGTGAGAACTTCTGATGTTTTTGGATGCTTTAAAAAATTACCAAAGACAGTGTTCCAAATAAAAGCATTGTTGGATCAGCAAGTAAAATTATAACTAGCACCATTTATGTATTCTCAATATCTTGTTTTTAAAACATTTACATTAGTTTTAACAAATGAATATTCATAAGTTTGCAAAATCATTAAATCAAATATTTATATCTTTATATATTATATCTATAATTTGAAATAAATATTATTAAAAGACATTTAAGTTTTTGAAATATGATTGAACACTCTTTTACTATAATATCTATGACTGAACCAGTTTTACCTTTCTTGGTGGTAATTTAAGACTTTCATTGGAAAGTGAAGAGGTGCTAGCTTGAGCTCGAAAAATGCCATCATCAAATCTTTGAGTAGAAACAAAAGGGTTTTGACCAACATTGGCTAAAAATCCAACAGGATTTTCGGTAATTGGATGTGTAGCACTGCGAGGATCATGGGTTATCATGGGTGGTGGAAGTGACATCTATAAAATATGGAAATGGTATCGTTACCATAATATAAGAAATAAATAATGTCTCTGTTAGTTTGAAATAATAATTAACAATCATGTTACATTAAGAAATACGATTGAATACTATTTTATTGTACTAATGGGTTCTATTAGATTCTATCTATGATTGAACCATTTTTACCTTTCTTGGAGGTAATTTCAGACCTTCATTGATAAGTGAAGAGGTGCTGGCTTGAGCTCGAAACATCTCATCATTAAATCTTTGTGTAGAGAAAAAAGGAGGCGGTCCAACATTAGTTAAAAATCCAAAAGGATTTTCAGTAATTGGGTTTCCAGCACTGTGAAGTTCATGAATAAAAATATGTGGTATGTCTGACATCTATAAAATATGGAAACGGCTATAGGTGATAACGGTAAAGTTACCATAATTTAAGAAATGAAAAATTATAAATAATAATGTCTCTGTTACTTTGAATTAATCATGTAATTTTTAGAAATATAATAAAACACTCTTATAATACAAGACCTATGAGTGGACCAACAAGAAATAAGCAAATAACAAAGATTTTGTATATGCATACTTTTTAAACTATATCTGAACCCTAATTATCATTAATTTCAATTTAGTTTGTTTCCCAATAATTTCATGCCTTAAAAAAAAATTAATGAATTTAAATATTTTAAATCTTCAGAAACATTCATTAAAAAAAGAATGTTGTTACCAAACATTTTTTTTTTTTTTGTTTACATAGGAAAGACTCCATCAATTTCAATTGAAACTAGTTCAATAATTTTAGAGAAAATGTACATTTTGGTTGTAAAATATGAAAATTCTGAAGAAAAAAATTGTTTAATGAAAAATTTAAATAATATAGAACTTAAGATTTGGTATTATCAATTTGATGTGAAATTTATAAATATTCTGTTTTTTATGGTTTTATTTAAAAAATGTGTAACAGAGTTTACATTTGGCCCATCTCATAACTTGTAGGAAGAGAAGTGAGAAGGATGTTAAAATAACTCCAAAAATACTGAATTATCAAGTTACTCATTCAGTCATAATTCACATTGAAAATCCTGGTTAAGCCCAAAAGGGAATCGAAGAAAGATCTTTTTCCAGCCTTGTCATGACAGGAATATTTTATACTGTCAGTAAATGTTGGTGTCGGGAGACATTCTAATAGAGAATTTGTTTGGCCTGGTCTTGGAGATCTCTATGAGTTATATTTATTGATAATAAATACAATTTAGAATTTACAATTATATATTATTGTTAATAAGTAATGAAACAACATATCATGATCTAGCTTAAATTTTTTACAACTTGTTGAATTTTAACGATCTCCCTTCAGGTAGTACCAGCTTACTGAATAAAACCAATGGTTAAAACTAGTAGGATTGCTGTATACCATTATACATTGACAATATTAGGAATGACTTCAGAAAAAAATGTCAAGCTTCCAACTATTATAGGTTAACTCTTCTTTCCTGCCCTAATTAGAGTCCATAAAGACATTAAACTAAATAAACAAAAAACTACCTAATACTTATGACAGTTTCACATAATATTCTCATAAAACTAGAATTTGCTTTAATAACTCTATATTAAAATCAATAATGTTATTGAAGATTTTCTTACAATTATGTATATCACTTTTAGTAAGCAAAAGTACTGTGTAAACATCATTAAACTAAAAACATTTACCACTTTACAAAAAATATTAAAGTTTTTTTTTAATATATGTTTTATTGTGTCCACACTTTTGATATTAAAATTTTAATATTCTAAACATATTCTAATATAAATGAAGGGGTAAGTGCATGAAGGGGTTATGTTATAAATAGTAAATTTTAAGAAAACAAGGTTCAATATTTTTTATTTGAGCTTATTATGTTTTGAAGTGTACATAGCCCCATCTACATCTAGGTATCTCAGTTATAATTCATATTTTGAGGTTAGAGTACCTCACACTAGCTAGGCCTACCTAGCATATGTTCCTAAACATATGCCCTACATCCACACTAAAGATTCAAATAATCAAAAAATATTACATGGTACCTTCATCCAATTACCCTATCAATTAAATCTGGAACATATCTTTCATTGATCTCATGTGAACCCTACCTGATCTCATTAGATTCTCGGGTTGATTAGTTGATCGGTTTATATTTATATGTATCTGTTTTCATTCTTTTCATACTGGAATAGCCCCTCCCTATTCCTAGTACGCTCACGGCAGACTCATGCCATAATCGATGACACCGCCTTCAGCGGACCCGGCAGCTTATCTTATAATGCCACACTGGCAAACCAAGATGTATTTTTACCTGTGTATATACATTTATTTCTTTTGTATATATTTAATTTGTTGTTTTAATTTTTCTAGGTCAGAAAAAAAAAAAAATTCTTTTCATAAATTGGTTTGATAATAAAACTTTAATACTACTACAATGAATTTATAAAGGATGCATGCACATATATATATTATACCTGACAAAAATATAATTAATCATCAACACTAAAAAGCATGGTAAAGCTGCTGGTTGAGTGTTATCTTTTTGTAGTTATCAATCTTTAAACTTCAATAGGAAATACATTCTAATCA
Source organism: Halyomorpha halys (assembly GCF_000696795.3). Taxonomy (NCBI): domain Eukaryota; kingdom Metazoa; phylum Arthropoda; class Insecta; order Hemiptera; family Pentatomidae; genus Halyomorpha; species Halyomorpha halys. The sequence goes on along the minus strand of NW_027105398.1, from coordinate 649,892 downwards.
AAACAGGTCCTAATAATATTCAAAATAATCTATATAAGTTGAAGTTAAGAAGTATGGACGGTTGAAGTTGGTGGATACTGATTTAAAGTTAATTGTTGGATATATTTACAAACGAGTGTTATTCAAACATATTTCCAGAGGATATATTTATATATAAAACAATAAACAAATAAAATAACTGAGGATTATACCTTGAATCAGACTGAAGAAATGAAAAGAACTTGCTGGCAAAAAACTGTTTCTCCAAGGACAAAAGGGTGGGGCGTAGAAATTCTTTTATGTGATGCTAAGTAATAATGGCCTTCTTTATCTTGTAGAACACAATGCCTTCTATATAATAAGATTTAGGTCTGATTTGCTTTGAAACTTTCCAAAATTATTCTTATAAAAGTTGCGTTTTATCAACAAAAAATTAAAAACAAATATTTAGAATATGGTATTTTTTAAATACTGCCTATTTTCATTAATAATTTGTTTAATGACTACAGAATAATACTCAACCTATAAATATTCTTGCATTTAATAGAAAAATTAATTCATATCACTGAATAAAAAAGAAAAACCCAACAATCCAGGAAGGGTTTTAAGTTCAGTACTTTGTAAACATACTATTTTTAGATCTACAGTAGTGGAAGAAAGTATTTTGATCTTAAATCACTCCTACCAAGTAAGCTTTTTTGTCCCTAATCAAACTGGTATTTAAACAAATTCCTGAAGGATATATCTATATATAAAACAAATAAAATTAACTGAAACAACCTTCTTACCTTGAATCCAACTAAAGAAATAGAAAGAACTGCTTGCTCGCAAAAAACTGTTTTTCTAAGGACAACAGAGTGGGGCGTAGAAACTCTTTTATGTGGTGCTAAGTCATAATGGCCTTCTTAATCTTGTAGAACACAATGCCTTCAGTATAATAACATTTAGGTTTGATTTGCTTTGAAACTTTCCAAAATTATTCTTATAAAAGTTGCGTTTTAGCAACAAAAAATTAAAAACAAATATTTAGAATATGGTATTTTTTAAATACTGCCTATTTTCATTAATAATGTGTTTAATGACTACAGAATAATACTCAACCAATAAATATTCTTGCATTTAATAGAAAAATTAATTCATATCACTGAATAAAAAAGAAAAACCCAACAATCCAGGAAGGGTTTTAAGTTCAGTACTTTGTAAACATATACTATTTTTAGATCTACAGTAGTGGAAGAAAGTATTTTGATCTTAAATCACTCCTACCAAGTAAGCTTTTTTGTCCCTAATCAAACTGGTATTTAAACAAATTCCTGAAGGATATATCTATATATAAAACAAATAAAATTAACTGAAACAACCTTCTTACCTTGAATCCAACTAAAGAAATAGAAAGAACTGCTTGCTCGCAAAAAACTGTTTTTCTAAGGACAACAGAGTGGGGCGTAGAAACTCTTTTATGTGGTGCTAAGTCATAATGGCCTTCTTAATCTTGTAGAACACAATGCCTTCAGTATAATAACATTTCAATCTGATTTGCTTTTAAACGCTACATGACTATTCATGTAAAATTTACATTTTAGCAATAAAAAAAAACAAACAAATATTTAGAATATTATTTTCTAAAATACTGCCTATTGTCATTAACAATGTACATACTGCCTACAGAGTAATACTCTACCAATAAATATTCCAGCATTTAATAGAAAAATTAATTCATATAACTTTATTAAAAAAAAAAAAAAAAAAAACATAATCTGGGAAGCGTTTTAGGTTCAGTACCTTGTAAAGAGGTTTAGACCAACAGTAGTGGAAGGAGGTATTTTGATTTTAAATCACTCTTAACAAGAAAGTTTTTCCCTAATTAAAGAGTATCTATTTTTTAATAATTTGGGTGTGCCTCAGGTTCTACCGATCCTGAGGTCTGTCTATGGCTTATATAACAGAAAAAATAACTTATCTTCTTGACCCAGACTCAAATATTGGGAGATTGCAGCATTGTCTTACTTATTGAGCTACCCTGCTCTTTTATAATGAATGAGCCTTGTTTATTCATTTGTTAGAAAAATTGTATTCCATACATACTTCTTTTAACTGAGCAGAAGGTATTAATAAAAAAATATTTTTTAGCATATTAACTATGAATCTAATTATTAGATCTTCCTGGGCCGTTTTCTTTATCTACTGTAAGTGGATAACTGATCCATCTTTCGATTTTGGGAAAACCTGTTAAGTTAAGAAAAAAAGTTAAGCATGGATTGCTTGCATTAGCTCTTTGTATAACCATCAGTAAATAACAGTTCCTAAACATAAATTAATGAATTTCTTTTTTTTTTTATATCCTTTGCTTATATGTGATACCACCCCATTTAAACAATCATCTACAGCTTTAATTACCTCTTTATTTTTATTCATGATTTGAAAGTCTTATAACTTTTTAATCAGTAAGTTATCGCTATTGTTTGGATCTCTTATTGTACATCTATCATCTGACATTTAGTTTTCAACCAAAGGAAAATTTATGTTAAACAGTTAGTTAAGATTTTTACAATTAGAAAATTATAATTACAAAGGATTTTTTGCGTTGATTTTTTAATATCAAAACTATGTCATTATGTTACTTGAATTTTCTTCGGTCTTAATTTTAAGCATAATATGTATTCAATGCTTATTGAAAGTTAATGAACTGTCAATTATAATCATAATTTATTTCATTGAATGAGCATTTTATTAATAGATCTTTTATATTGATTTTAACTTAAACAAACCAAATCCATCCAATCTAAATTGTTATGATCTAAATGTTTTTGTAATGAATTCTTTGGTTAAGAATAATATTTAAATCTTAATCCTGAATGTAAGTTCTTTTTAACATTTGAAAATCAGATATAAAATTTGTATTCAACTTCAATATTCTTATGAGTCATCATACATCTAAAGCACTCTAATATAAATTATTATAGTGCTAACATAATCTCCTTCAGGTTCCATTTTAAATATATATTTAAGCATTAATTCTCTTATCAATTTCATATATCTATCAATATAAAATATCTTTAAATATGCTGATTAAGTACTAACAACATTATCATTGTCAGATCTATTATCAGCATTAGTATACTCTAATAAATAAACAATCAAATCAATATAAATAAATGCCACATTGTAAAAAATCCATAATAATAAAGCCAAAATATTATTTAAAAACCAATAATTTTTGTTTTCACTTTTCTAAATAAATAACTTATTCATTATTAAGATAAGATTTACTTATCTGGCAATACTATACCAAATTTACAGGTTTTAATAGTTGGATTTCAGTTAGAAATAATTTTGAGAATACGATTTGAAACAGCTAAATTGAATAACAACAGATATCAGGACATGTACCTAATATTTGTTGGAAACTGCATTGCAAATGGCAGCTGGTCGAAATAAAAATAAGTAAATTTTAAAAAAATTAGTAATAAACATTTTTGCAAAAAAAAAAAATAAATAAATATGAAACAAAATTAAAAAACATTGATTATATTAAATAATGTGATAATAATGATGATAATATGTAAATATAAAACTATTAAAAAATAAATGTTTAAACAATTGTGGTGAATGGATTTCTGCCTGGAAGGGATGTATGTAATCTCAGAAGGTGTCTTGGAATGATTGCTTGTTGATCAGATGATGTAAATTTTTTTACCAGAATCAGACTTAAAAATAGGAAGAATCAGGCTTAAACATAGGAATGTTCACACTCTTTTATGTAGCCATTCCTTTATTGCATGCATTAGAAACATGGCTCTAATGAATGCAACAAAGGAATGGCTATACAGCATATTATCAGTAAATAATTCCTACTTATAATAGCAGCTGTAATTAAGAAATTATTTTGATTACCGAAGGATTGCATTCTGGTTCATCCACCTTTTTGACTGTGGATCAATAAGAATACAATCCTTTAGTAATCGAAATCATTCCCTAATCATAGCTGATGGTTTTTTTTTTAATGGCAAAGAAACAAACAAATAACCTTTGGTTGAAGAAGCTCATTCATTTGATGAGGCTATATGTTTCCAAGTAGGATAGGACTTAATTTTGTTTGATTGAACTGTTTCCTGATGGATCGAACTAAGATGAAAGGGTTCGAACAACCAGAGTCAATCAACATTTGAGCAGGTATACCATTAATGAGAATCACAACAGTAGCTATAGATTGGTAATTTTGAAGAGGCTACCTAGAGTTTGCAGAGTTATGGGAACCACAGCTTTATTAAACCTACTGAACTTTGATTGGAGAAGTTTGTCGGGGGGTGCGGTCAGCAAAGAACAACATAAATAAACAAAACCATATTTATTTATTTTATGCCGATGTTTCGACCTGAGTTTCAGGTCTTCATCAGGGCTATAGAACAAAAGAGATAACAATAACATTTAGAGAAACATACAATTGAAAAGGAATTGTATACAAACAAATATAGAATTATACAAAATATTGAATTAAATCATAAATGATAAAAAATTGACAACTGATAATTGAATAGTACAAAAATTTAATTGATTGGTAATCGTGGAATGGTATGGTAGTAGATTGAAAACAGTGAGAGATGAAATATAATATCATGTAGGTAAGAAGAAATTTATAACATATAATCAGTTTTGTTTATTTATGTTGTTCTTTGCTGACCGCACCCCCCGACAAACTTCTCCAATAATTAATCTACGCTCAACTATCTACACCTCACTACTGAACTTTGAGTTGATTACAGGCATCACTCAGAGTTAATCAGAGAAGTGTGACACCATGTGAAATAGTCCCTTACCTAACCATTGCAGTTATTATAAGCTGGAACTTCCTTCATATCACAGTCTTTACTTAATTGCTTGAAGCAACATAAGTAATAGTTTCACCTCCCTCTAGCTAATATTTAGTGTGGAGTTCATTTGTATACATTTTACTCAGAGAATCAATAGTTCCTTTGCAGGTGGAACATTCAAATATTGTTCCCTGAAGTTTAAATAAAATGTAATTGATTAGATTTCCCACAACTCTGATTTCCGCAACGAAATTCTCAAAGGTCATTTTCTTTACTAGCTTGGAGGAATGAGTGCAATGTAGAGGTTAAGATGCTAAGAAAAGTGAAGCTGAAAAGGCGGGCTTTGTGAACATCGGGGGCGTGGCAGAGGAGTAAGAGCCAATCTTTTTTTTTTTTTTTCTTACCTCCTAAGTTTTTTTATTTTATTTAACATGTACAATTATATATAACTTAAATCTAAGGGATATACACACTATTTACATACAATTTATATCTGTATGTAAATAGTGTGTATATCCCTTAGATTTAAGTTATATAAGAGCCAATCACAGGCTGCTGTCTCATTTTATAAGACAGTTTATCCAGAACTACTTGATCGCGATCGCATGTTTTTTTTTGTTTTTTTTTAAGGAAAAAAACAATCACTAAATTTTTCTCATAGCATTGATTTGGTTGTTATTATTACGATTGCAGACTTGCTTCTTCTTGATGTTCTTTAATAATAATTGTCAAATTTGTCTTAACTTTACTGGATAGTTTCGGGTTACTCAATCTTTCAGGCACTACTACTATCCACCATGCTGCAGCACATGTTGCAGAAAAGAATCGTGTATATTCCTTCATTTGATATTGGTAAATTCCTTTGAGCACGCTTCACTTTTGCTTTATTTTTCACTGAAATACTATGCCCCTCGTGTGTGTATGATCAGTGCAATTGTTCTAAATGTTTTTTAATGAAGAATACATGTAAGCATGCGGAGTTGGAGGGAAACGTGGGTAGGCAGTTATGTGCAATTTACTTTCCAAGATTGTCAATATAATTAACATACTAGTAGCCCATACCATGTTATTGTTATCTTGAAAATGGAAATGTCTAGGTTCTGTTCGATAGTGATCGTTGTTTAAAGTTATACTTATCCTAAATTTGATTCTGTTCATGATGAAATTAACGGAATACATTTATAATCTTAACTCATTAATTAACAATTGACAATTGATTAATTAGAAACCCGAAGGTTTGACCATATTGAAACAAAATTGATTATTGGAATCAGCTAACTAACAAAACTATTTCATTTTTCGTTAAAACAGCTTTGGTGTGGTGTCACTAGATCGTGCTGTATACACAGTGCTACCTCTAAGAGATTACCGATTTGGCGTGATAAGTGTTCGTCTTAGGTGTGTTGTGTTTGTTTTTTTGATGGTTTTATAGCAAACTTCGTTATGGAGCCTTTAGGTAAGTTTATTTAGTTTAAGGTACCACTTTCGATGTGAAGAATTATAGTAGGCACACATTGTAATTTATCATTGTTAGGTCGCATGTCTATCTAAGTCATGGGTATATCTGTCAAAAACTAATAAAACATCAATTTATTGCATTTTTTTAATGTACATTATTGCTAAATCATTGGCATAACTCCATCAGATTATAGTTTGTAGCAAGGGACACTGTGCAAGTGTAACCATATTGCCATAGTGGTTTGAACCATCTTGGGGAATGTTTTATAATGTCTAAAGTATTTTTTCATCATTATTATTAATATGTGTGGATAAAAGGACCTTTTAGTGTTGCCCTTAACATTAGAGGCACTTTATTGACAGTTGTCCGGACTTCTATGTTTCATTATTTTAAACATAACATTTGTCAGCGGCAGTGCGGCAGTATTTTAAATTTTCTTATTACTATTTATTGTGATGTATGCCCTTTCCTCTTTGAACTGTAAGTATTCTTTACCTATTATTTTTGAGTATTGAACTTTTCCGCAATGCTTTATCACTTTACATTTAATAATTTTTTACTGTATATATAGCCATAAAACCAAGATGGAATATTTGTTTCTTAACTTAGGTAATACTGGTTTACTTTCATAAACTTTAATATCCTATGTTAATGGTCTCCTTTATATCCTTAGGCCCATTTTATTATGTTGGTATTAACAATAGGCCTTTTCCAACAACTACTTTTAACTGTCAACAAACTCCAGGCGAGATACAGGTTTTTAAATAAAACTCTGTATTGAGGCTCCGTCCAGTTAAATGACAGTCATTACTAATATATTTAATTAAAAATTCTCATATGATTGACAATACAGATTTAGTTAGGATTCTCATCATTTGAAATAATAATAATAATACTTGCATGAAACAAACTTTTATATTGTATATATAAATAGTTGGCTGTATAATTTCAAATTATGGAGATGGTCAGGATTGCGGTCAAAAGAGAAACAAAAATTGTTAATAAGTATTTATTTTCCGACATTTCACCCCACTTGGTAGTGCTTCATCATTGGGTTGTTTCAGTTAAGGTCAATTCGAAACTGCTCGAATTGACAGTTTCTCCATTCTCAATCCTGACCATCTTCTCCATAATTTAAACTTTTATATTGTTTTTCATTCTCTCATTATTGGATTAACTAAGGTTGGGTTTGGAATGATGTGTTTCTCTATTTAACTGGGGATTAGAGGAAAAACATAATGAAGGAAGGCAATGACAACTTTTTTGTTTGTCCTATAGCCTCAGAATAGAAATGTTAGATATATTTTTCAGGGTCTCCATGAAATTAATATACACTGACCAAGGTGAGATTTGAACCCAGAACGTTAAGAACCAAACAGTTCGGAACTCTTGCTTCACCTTGCTCAGACATGATGCTCTTAAAGAAAACTTCATGACTCCAATTAGACAATGTATGGTTTCTATCAACTAGCATCAATAAGCGATGTTATTATTTAAACATATATATGTAAAGATCCTTACCTTCAGGCCCTAACCTACCCCCACCTCTAAATAACAATTAAGTGCGGTTAACACATGGTTTTAAATAAAATAACCTCTGAGACTGTTATATGTCATTTATAATTGTAAGCGATCAAAGAGTCACTACGCTATTGGCAACATTGGTTACTAGGTCACAAATTTGAAGTTATATCCGACCATAAGCCCTCAGAAAATCTTAAAATGAAATCTAGGACAGATGAAGAGCTCGGCGATCTAGTCTATTATCTTTCCCAGTATGATTTTAAAATCAGATATTCACCGGGTAAGGATAATATGGAAGCAGATGGTCTCTCGAGAAATCCTGTATTGGAAAATTTCGAAAACAAAGATGATGTTCTTCAAGTTGTGAACTTGGTGTCCATGGAAGACATAATTCAAGACCAATTTCAGAATGAAGCAGAGCTCGATTCATCCAAAAATACGTTTAAAAGAGGAAATCTCATTTACATAAAACTTAAAAATAGACATAGAATCTTTATTTCGAAAGATTTTGTGATGCAAATAATAAAACAAATTCACACTTATTATGGTCACATTGGCGTGGGACATATAGCAGCTAAGATCCGACCTCTATAATATTTCAGAAGAATGGACGCACTTATACGAGAGTTCTGCAATCAGTGTGATATTTGTAAGAAAAATAAAATGCAGAGAACAAGAGAAATTGGACTTTTGTCCCAATTAGGACCAGCAAAAGAACCATTTGAGATAATGTTGATTGACACAATTGGTGGCTTTGCAGGAAACCGTTCCCCAAAACGATTTTTACATTTACTGGTAGATCATTTCACCAGATAAGCTTTTGTTTCCCCATCTTCAAATCAAAAAGCTACAGATTTTATTAAAATATTAGAACCTATTGTAAAAGAACATAGAATTAAAATTCTTCTATCTGATCAGTATGCCGGTATTAATTCATATGAGTTTAAAAAGTTTTTAAAAGTTCATAAGATTAAATTGATATTCTCTAATGGATTAAACGAACGTCTAAATCAGACATTAGTCAATAGAATTCGCTGCAAAATAAATGAACAACAGAACCGACCGTGGTCACAAATAGCAATAGAATGTACAGATGAATATAACAGCACAACTCATAGCATAACTAAATTTTCACCTCTATATCTTGAATGAACTAAAGTTAATAGTTAAGAAGTGCCAACGTTTCGGCTAGAGTTTCTAGCCTTCTTCAGGGCTGTTAGCTGGAAGATCGAACGTCTAAACGTTTAGACGTTCGATCTTCCAGCTAACAGCCCTGAAGAAGGCTAGAAACTCTAGCCGAAACGTTGGCACATTAAAATAAGTTAATCGTACTTATTTGTGTTTTTCATTGACCGCACCCCCAACCATCTTCTCCTCATTCATCATCCACGGTCAACTATCTCTCATAATTATGAATTCTAATAGTTAATAGTTTCAGTGAACTAAAGACTATAAGAACTAATTTTGTTTTATAGGTATGTATAGTTAGATATAATGTATTATTTAATTTGAACTTGTCATTAATTAATAAAACAATTGTTTTATAGTCTTGAAGTCTATCTCTAACACAAGATTATATATATTCATTTAAGAGTCCTACTCTTGTGTTATATGAAATCATACTATAATTTTTTCTATAAGTATTTCATAAGTTACCATGAAACCACTTGTTGTGTACTGCATGTGTTTTTTGTACTTGGAAAAAATAGAGAATCATTGAAAAATTCAGTTGTGTCTATTTTTTAATTTTTTGTCTAATAATTCCATTTTTTAATTAGTTTTTGACATTTAGTGTACAAAGTCTTAAGAAGCAGTTTAATATAAGAGATGATTGTTCCCCTTTTCACCTCTAATTACAAGAAAGCTGAATAAAGCCTCTTTCCACAAACTTACTCCATTGGACCCTCTCTCGCTCAAACAAGTACTCGTTCTATGCTCTGTCTCACCTTACTGGCTCGCTCAACCTGTCACTGAGTGAGCTAGGGATATTAAGAAACTGTAAAATAATGTATTAGCTTCAGCCGTTCCAGCATCATATTTATGAAGTTCCCTTTAGAAGTACACCACCTCCAAATAGCTCCGAATTTCAATTTCATCCTATTCAAACTTGTCTTCTTATGAGTAGTTTGTTCCTTGTCTTTTAGGCTGAGTGGCGTGTAGTGAAGGATAAGGGTTAGCCAAGGTTTATTTTATTTCCACGATTGTGAGTAATAGTAATATGTATTCCTCAAATCCACAATGGTTTTAATGTTGAAAAAGACAATATACTAGCCAAGCTTAACTTAAAACACATATTTTTAAAGCAGAAATATGCATAAATTAAAAAGGTAACGTAAACAAACTTAAATTGAGCCTATTATTTTCGTAAGGGAAGATTAAGTTTCAGTTCAGAATTTTATATGGTATTGCTGAAAGGACTCGCATTAATAAATAAGCACTCGCATGATTATTTTTTATATTTACAAGCCAAGTCTTATCTCCAGAGCACCATTCTATGTTAATAACAAGACTTTAGGTACAGACTTACAAATTTGGACTGTCATTGAACAAACGCAAACTTCCTACAAACATTTTCATGAAAAACTAATTAGACACCAAAGTATGCTAATAGAACAAATAGCTATAACTGTTATACCTTTGAATACAATATACAAGGAGACTGAAAAGAACATAGATGAGGGACTTACTAATTTGAAAAAATATAAAGATACTAGAGAAGAGACATTGCTGAGCTGTGTTATTCTTCATGTCATTTGTTAATTAATAACTGTTTTAATTAATTTTTGGGGGTGATTATCCTACAGGTTACCAACTGTACTTTCCAGAGTGAGTGGTCAAGTTTTCATTCTGTGGAGCAACTACGAAATAAAAGTCAACCCCTTCAAAAACCAGTCTAACCAGTAGCGCTGGATCAAATTCAAGGTTGCTGGGGTGATGCCTTAACTTCGGTTACAAACGACTTCTTTTTTGTTAATTAATATAATCATCACCAAATCTGCTGATTGTCAATCTTATATTTGGCTGGGCCAGGAGGTCAGGAATTTCATTTACCAAAATTGTTAGGCACCAAGCTCTTTCCATTGCAATATAATATTGTTTTTGATGAAACAGAAGTTTTGAGACAATGATCATAGCATAATTGGAATGATTAAAGTACAATTATTGCTTTAATTTTTTATAAATTGAAATTTCTTTGTTTTTCAATATCCTGACCACAAATTGATCAATTAAAGAAGTCATACTTGAGAAAAAGTAGTTGAACTTTACATATTAAACTTCCATGTTTTAAGAAGTCAGGAGAATTTCATGTATAGTGTGATGGTGTAACCTTGGTCCATCCACTATCCATACAGAGCACTTGTCAAGTAGTACTGAAATAGCTATTTTTTTATCCATTGGAATTTCTTTATATTGAGTTTTTATAAAAGAAACTTTCAAGTTTATTTAACTAAATTGCCTTGTACAATGAATGAAAATCAAAATTGCTAAGAATAACATTTGAATCAGATTCTATTAGTTTTATATTAGGTTTATTCATGAGGTAACCTCTTCACGGATCAGTTTGTGTCCAAAACTGATAATAAGTTTAGGAAAAGCTTAGATCAGGACTAACCCTTACTACTATTTCTAAAACAGTTTAAAAAAAAGTTTACCTATTTTATTTTATTTTTTTTATTATTTAAATAATTTCTATAAGTTTTAGAGGATTTATTTCTTCTTTCAGACCCTATTTTTCCAGCAATGGCCAGAACACATATTAAGAATGAAATAAAAGAAGAACCCGAGTTTTCTGCTCATCGTAAGTAAATTCTTGTAATGATATAGAGGTTGTGGAAATAGTTAAGCATCCGGTTTTACCATTATTATACTTTATTTTTAAAGTGCTTGTTTATTTGCAAAGGGTATTGTAATTATTGAAAAAATTAAGTTTTGGTCTTCTACAGATGGTATTTAATCAATAGATAATAAGGAAAGACATTGGGGTCCAGAATTGTGATATTGAAAGACCAAACTAAATCAAAGCAGAATCATTATTTTAATTTAAAAAAAATATATAAATCATGTTTCCCTTCTTTCTTACAAACTTTAATTATTCAGCAACTTTTTTATCTATTTATTTATTTTTTCCTGGAGTTAGTTATAATTTTCTTTCATAGTTAATTTATTCGTTCAATTATTTCGAATGAACGAAAGGGTATTCCAGTCCTGTCATACAGGATAAGACAGTTGATTTAACATTGTCATTAAAGACCACTTAATCATATAAGTTGTTGGTACTGTTTTTTTTTTTTTTATTTTTTTAGAAAATGGTAAGAAAATGTAAAGTTGATTCTCTAAAGTGGCACTGCTAGGAAACCAATTCTAGCAAAAATGTTGCTGTAACATCCTAGGCTTATACCTGTTTTAAATGAGTTATATCAGTTTCACATAAATATTTGTTTCTAAGATATTTATATACATACATACGCACATCCACACTCACAGGTTATCCAGGTATTATTATTTGACCTTGTGTTTCCCCGGTGTTTACTTACTTTTTTCTATTATCCTCACACTTTGACCTCAGGTGGATAAGCACAACCGGATGTTCCAACTAAGACAAGAAGAGTTGGGTGCTCACTGGAGGACTATCAGAACAAGAGAGAAACTATATTCTTCAAAAATGGCAGATACACTGGAATGCCTCATTTTCTGGAAGATGGAACCATCGTATAATTTTGGACGAGTCTAGTGCCGTCGGAGTAACAACTCATTAATGCTCTTTGCAATTTCTCTTTAGTTTTAGTGTTAATACGTCAAAATATTCCACAATTATTTTACCATTTAGTTATTATAATAACTAATATTTAAGAAAGGTTTAACTAAAACATCAAATTGAAGTGAGAATTAAGATATCTATTATCATTAGACCTTGTGGGCATTCACCTCTCTGTCTCCTCTCCACAGCCATCTTGGCTTTTGACAAACATAATACGTCTATTCAGTGCTCTAGGGGTTATAGAAGGATATAATTTGTCTCTCTGTTTAAAAATATGAATCATTTAACAAATATGATGGGAATTATTAACGAAGATTTATTGAATGCTATCAAGGAAATGAACGAAAATATTGAAAAGAATAATAAAATAAATACAGAGCTTATTCAGGAACTAAATTCCGTTAAAAAAACTTGTACAACCCTGGAAGGAAATATTGATAAGCTTCAAGAAGAAGTTAACTTATTGAAACGGCAGCTCAGAAAAAATAATTTTGTTCTTTATAATGTCTCCCATACAGACAATAAAAATACATTGGGAAAAGTTAAAGAGGTTTTGAACCAGGCAAATATAAGTCTTCCTGATTATGCCGTAAATATCTATCTATCAGTAGGGGCTACAATCCTGTGATGGGTCTTGGCCTCCTCTATGAGCCTCCACCATTCGGCTCTGTTTTGGGCTGCTGCCTTCCAATTTCGGACTCCAAGGTCTCATGCGTCTTGTACAACGTCATCCATCCACCGGAGCTTGGGCCGTCCGACTCTTCTTAGACAGTGGATTTCTTCTTCCATGACTCTTTTAGGCATTTCGTCGGGACTCATCTGTGCAACATGTCCTGCCCATCCAATATTATGCATCCCTGCCAAACAGGGGTCATAATATCTATATCCTGGAGCAGCTCATAGAGTTCCTTATTTCTTCGTCTTGAATTCTTATGCCGTAAATAATTGTCTTTAATTAAAAAAGGGACCAATATTAGTGTTGTATTATTTTTCATCATTTTCTTATGCGTGTTTCTTGTATAAGCGATGTATTTGAATTAGAAATAAAATCATTAACGGCCACCTCCCCTACACTCCTCCACACTTCCCATTTATTGTCAAACCTGTTTAGCTATCCTCTTGAACAGGTAGGTGGTCCTGATTTGTTCTTTGCTCATTTATTATTATTAAGCAGTAAACAATTACTATCTAATAGTACAGAA